>NC_090897.1:3059631-3337188 GCF_040956055.1 Brachionichthys hirsutus
TCTCATTAAATACAATTTCATGGTTGCAACTCTCATGTGTGGTAAAACAAATTCTACCCTCTCCGGAAATAATTTTTTAAAGAAAAAAAGCCCTACTACAGGATCAGAAACCCCAGAAATCAACTTCAGAGTGAGTTTCTGACACATAGAATAAATGGGGGGGGGGGGGGGGGGGGCATTGGCTTTCCACCCAATCAGAAGCTTGGGCTGTTCCTTTGACTTTCATGTGAGCGACTGAACACGGTGAATGCTGTTAGCCTTCTATTTAAATGATTTGTGCCATTACACTCGTTAGAATCTACTTAGGAGAGACGCTATTGGAGAATGACCGTTTTTGTCACAAAGAAGCTAAGAGAGGATTGTGTCCTTTTAATGATAGCAAAATTATGACATCGTTATATTGTGCTGCGCCTAAAGCTTCAATGTCTTCAGAAGCGTCTAAATTTCATGAGACTTTTGAATTCATGATCACTGTGGAGCGATCAGTCACGGTTTGAGCTTTGTTCCATCGCTGCAGAATGTAAAAAAAAAAGGACGCTTCGCCATTACAGTGTGTGATAGATGGAGGAATTATGGTATGGAAGGTGAAATGGAAAGGCCATTAGCGCAAAGGAGCACCAAACAAAAGGGGTTGCCTCCAGGCCTGCATAGGTTGTGCAGAGGAAATAAAAGACAAGAGGCAATTTTTCAACAAGAAATGCACCTACACATGCACAGTAACAGCAAAGCCATGGTTTGAGCAGCATTCCCTGTCAGCGAGGTTCTGTCCTCGTCAGTCTCCGCGTATATATCAAGGCCGAACTGAACGGCAGAAAATCAGGGATCACTGACCAGTAGTGGGAAGCAGTCAGAGATGAAAGGAAAAGTATTGATGTGGCTCACTGTTAAAGGATTTTAGACAGCTTGTCCAAATGGCTATAACAGTTTCAGGATATGATTACAACTTTAATCATCCTTCATTAAAGTCCCCTTACACTATGGATTTAAAGCAACACACCATCAAGGGAACTGTGTATTATGCATATTAAGCTCTTTGACACAAAGTATGGACTCATTACCCAAAATTAATTTGCTATACAAGGAAGAATTTTAAGACATAGTGCCTGCATTCAGGGAAAGATTAACCCAGACCTCCACAGATTATTAACATGCTCAAATTGGATTTGATTTGTCACACCGGTGTGAATATCCATAATATTCTTTGAAAAATATCCCTTTTACTAAAGGAATAAAGACGACTGCTTGATGACAACACAGAGTAGGTTAGAGTGGAGGCTTAAAACAGTTTAAGAGGGCTTTTCTTCATGTGTTTAAAGGTGTACGCCGCGATGCAGCTTACCCTCAGATTAAACTTGGCATTTCAACTGCATGCTTCATACTAGCAACAGCAGAATTCCCCCAAAGCATTGTCTGCAAGCCTAATACACCTGTAACAAATGGATTTAGTCTGTAGGATTAGATCACCTGTCCGATGCATATCATTGTTTGAGATGCTAATGAAAGTCAAACCGTAAATACATTTTGGGCCCAGGGATTCAGGGATTGGACCTTCTGCTCCTTCTTAAAATTCGGACAGTTCATTTTTTGCACTCGGAAGTGGAGGAAATTTCAGTTCCAACTTCAGTGCAGAGTCTTTCTGCCCAATCAACACGTCCCTCGGCCATCCATTACATATGAAATATGTATGTGGAATGATCCCACTGTGTCTGCGTGACGTGACGTAACTTAGAATTTTTATGAGAGTATAAAAATTGGATTATCTTTTAAGGTCTCTTGAAGCACTGACAAGTTAGTGGGAATTATTTATTGTCTCATATAATTCAGTGCATTGCAGTCCATGAAATAATTCTGCATCTTCTCTTGGGAGAAACGAAGATTCAATTATTCTTGTTGCAAAACATGTCAGAACTCGTGCGACGTCTTAAACAAAGTTTACCTCTTTAATATATTTTTAATTTCACATGGAACTCAATATATATATATAATATAGTCAGCTACAAATACTGTATCAGCCCCAGTTTAATGCCACCATCCTTTCATGTATTGACAGGACAGAACCAAGAGCGGGTTTGACTGAAGTGCTCTGGTTTCATCGTTGGGCCTGCAGACACATTTAGCTCATTCTCCTGCAGAACCACATTTTGATCTGTAAATTTGCAGTAGGGATGCTCATAAAAACAGTTTCACAAAGTTAAAACAGCAGATTAAACTCGGACCAATTGATTAGTCTACAAGCAAGAACACATCCAGAGAAAAACGATTCTCAGATGCATACATGAATAAAAACGATTCAGATGCTCATTTTAAACCGCTCTAACATGTCATTTTAGATGCTTCGTCAATGTGCCAACACGGTCTGTAGCGGCCGTGCAGTCTGCGCTACCACTGCTTGCCTGATGAAATAAGAGAGTCCGATGCCTTCTGCTTGAGCTTAATTAACATTTATTGCTGACCGTACTGTGTTCTCCACAGTGATGCATGCAAGAATCCATAACTGCTGTCTGCAGATCTCCTCATAACCAAGCATTTCATGAGTTCAACTCAGCAGCATTTTGCTTTATGCTAATAAACTAACCTATTTTACCATCTGATATTTAGATTAGCAACTTGTCAACTAATCGCTTACATGATGACAAATGAGATACAACCCACAGTGTTGACAGCTGTACCCACTGAACGGGGGCGGAAAATAGCTGTCAGACTTGCACAGTGAACACTAGGGTACGACTCCCCCCCCCTCCCCCCCGGCTCACCGGCAAAGTCCCAGCACAACACACATCAGCTCACAATCCAGCAGTAACCTTTAAGCAGCATCGCAGCAGCGTCTCTTCAACCAGCAGGAGTGAAATGATGTAGATGAAATGTGTTTCTGAACCCAAACGTCAGCCGCCCAGAATCTAAATGGCTGCTGCTTATCGTCTGCAGTCGCAAACAAATTCCTGCGATACTAGAACGTGAAATATTCATGACTATGACTCACGCTCAGCGCAAGGAAACTAAATAGTGACGACAATAACCGGATTAAGATCTAATAATAAGAAATAGAATTCTTACAGTGGTTTATCTCAAGTAGTGTTCGTTTGAATCTGTCCATAGTTCAGTACAGACCGATGCATGAGAATGAACAACATCCACATCCAAACTGCCCACAGAGAAAAGCATGATAAACATCCCTATATTAAAATGATAAATAAGGCACACATTCCGTTTAATGTATGCAGCGCTGAGACTCGTTGGCCAGAGGACATGGCTCTGAGGCAGTGAACAGCGATGACACAGGCCCATGTTGAAACAGTAATGATGGCGCAGAACCCTGCAGGAACTAAAGAACTGTTCCGTCAACACCTCCCCGTCAATAAAGTCCCTCAGAGACGGCCGCTCGCGACAATCGCTCAACAAGTTCAAATCCTGATATTATCATTAACAAGAGCAAGCATACGTTCTTTCAAATTTGGCCAGATGTCCCCAAAAATCATTTAAACTCCTGGGGGGCCACAGCTGAAGAGTCCTAGAGGACTACAGCGGCCATGGCATAACTGTCTTTCCAAATCTGACTATCAGTTCCTCTTGTTCCTTCATGCTGCCAACACATCAACACCATTGTTTTATCAGCTTCAGCAGGGTCATCGGCCACCACCACCACTGTCTGGACATCCTATATTAATATTCAAATATCTGAATAATGCTGCTGCTCAGGACAGATGGCCTTCAGTGTCAATCTTCCTGAAGGGTCTTAGACATGTCGCATTTCATCTGATGGAATAAACAACCATATTTACCTCAACCAATAGTCTCTCCTGATTAAAAAAACAAAGAACAGGCACAGCCCTCCAATCAGACTGTTGTTACAGCCTCAGTAAGCCAATAAACAAACCTCACAGTATTTTCTTTATGTAATTTAATGCTTATTATATTGCTCTGGAAGATTTATGCTTTTGAAATAGTACTTTCAACTCTTGTGACAGGGAAGTAAGACAGGGACATTTAACTACCCGGGGAAATTATTTTCATGGACGTATCACTTAAGACAGACTTCATAAATAATTTCTGGTAAAATGACAAGTCTCAAAGTCTCAACAGTAATGGTTCACGTTAATGTAAGGAAACATCTTCTGGAGAGAAAAATCAGAGTCACTGGCTTAATACTATCTGCACTTTCAGATTGAAGAAAGATGACACCGCTATGAAATGGTAATGACCCATCCTCTCCCGCAAAAAGAGGAACGGTTGTGGCTAAGACGTGACGTTAATTGGGCAGTGAAGGCAAACTGGGATCGGCAGGAGCCTGAGATGGCATGTGCAGCCATCGCTCCTGTGCATGCATGTGTCGTCATGGTTGCGACATAAAGGCTGCGATTGTTAGTGTTGTTTGCGAGAACAGCTGTGTGTGTGTGTGTGTGCAAATACAGGCAGCAGCAATATTGCTCTCTTGTAGTAATGAGAACACGGATTCTTTGACGGGACAGTGGAGTGGATAGTTGGTACGCACCATAAATAGACAGACAGACATACTGTAGGTCCCTCCCTCTGCTCAAGAAAAAGGCTGTTTTATAACCTCAATTTATAGGTTATTGTATTTGTTAGTGCTGCAGGTGCTGTTTCAAAAAGATTCGGTGATGCTGCAGTGTGCTAGGATTTCTATTATCTTTGCTGGCAGGACACGGCTGAGGTCAGAACTCCCACGAGCCAGATGGTGGTGCATGAATATCAACACCTCCTTTTTTTTTGTACTACTCTTTGTGCCCTTGAATGTAAAGGTAGGGAAACTAATTAGTAGTAATTACAGGTCGGTATAATTAAAATGAAATTTTAGCTTAAAGTGCAATTAAACTTCTTATAAATAAATAATAATTTACAGTAAGAACAAACATTATATTCCTAATTTAAGGGAATGCATTAATGAACTGCTGATTTTTCTTGTAATCTATTATAAATCTAAAAGACAGTAAGGACAGTAAACTGTAAAATATACAGTACTTTGCAGATGAAGCTGCTGGCAGTTAAATATTGTAAAATCTTAAATCGTTTTTTATTGAAGCATGTACTCATATGTCTCTTTTACGATATCATTATGTCAAAACAAGACGGAGGAAAACGTTGGTATACAATTGATACTAGACCAATAATTATTATATGTGTATTTTGTACTACAGGAAAGATAAGTGCATTTAGAATTTATATTTATGGACAGGATATCTTTATGTAAAATAAAAGATGGACAAGATTAAGAAACGGATCAGGTTCCCTCAGCAAAAATAAATGTGGTTGAAATCTTAATGGAAAGCGCTACTAGAAAAGGATGAGGTGTATACCGGTACATGCCACAAGTTTATTAAATGCAGTTTGAGACCAGGTGACTTCACCTGGATGTTTGAATAAAAACTATTTTCTGCAAGCACTTGGTTTTGAGAGATAATATTTTCTCTCAGTTTGTTCAACACATAGCTCTAAATATCTGCAGAGCTTCGGTATTCCTGCGAAGACGGAAATGGCAGGTGCGAGTTTCTTTGAGTCTTTGCGCGGGTGTGGAAGAGAACGCTGCATATTAGATACAGAATCCATTCAAAACTGAACCAAAGCTCCAAAATCTCATCATTTCAAGCAGTAAAGTGATTTTTTAAGTCTCTAATATAGCCATTGCTAATTGCTTACCCTAACCCCACTGAATAGAATGAATGATGAATCCGGTGATGGGTAATGGAGAGCTGGAGGATACACAGCACAGCAGCATGAAAGCATGACAGCGATGGGGAGGATCAGATTAGAAAAGACGGCGGCGAGGCGGAAGGTCAACAACGAAGGTGCGCCGATGCTTTATTGGGTCGGTCTGACCGACTTTTTAGAACAGCCAATAACCCGGTTGATGCCCGAGACCTAGATGACAGGAAAATGAGATTGAGGACATATGAGAGGTGTGAATGATAGAGTAGCATGAAAAATAAAGTCTAGACCAAGAGTGCAAAGGTTCCGTCCTCATTGGCGTAGAAGTATTTTTCAGAATTAAAGCTCCATCTCTTATTCTAATGATGAAAGATTAGCAGACTTTCACACCGATCTTTCCAGAGCTTCGACTCTTTAACACTTGGCGTAGTCGGAGCGAAACGAAGGAGATTTAAAGTAGTTATAACATACACTGTTGTTAGTTTTATATTTCAGCAACACAAAGACCTGCGTTCCAATGAATGCAGAATGACAATCTGCATCTTGCCGTAAAATAAGTAAATAAAGAGATGAATGAATAAGTCCAGACAGATGGAGAATGATGTGCGGCTTCATAACTGTGAGATCTAATATTTTTCGTCTAGGATTTTTCTGTGTTCTTCAGACGGCGCAGCTCATTACAATAACCAAGATTAATAGATTAGAGATTGCTCTGGAAAATCTAGGATCCCACGGAAGACCAGAAGTCTCACAAGGCTAATGGGAGGTTTTTACGCAATTTACATTTATTATTATTATGTTTAATGACTTGGCGATTCCCACAAAGCCTGAGGCAAAATTAATCGGTTGTCAAGGTTACCGAGAGCATCTTCCTCACGAGAATGCGTGATTGGTGAGGTCTTAGCTGCCTTGAAGGATTTTACAATAGTTAAAGAAAAAAGAAGAAGACTCCCCTATGAAAGTAAACATTACAAACTGTGACAACTATTTTTACATTTCAGTTAAAATATCGGGCTTTCCATGAATTAACTTACAAATGTTCTTCTCAACAAAGCAACAATGTTCAGAAGAAAGTAGAACAACTTATTCAAACGTACATTCCGTGCTCGTGCGTGCATTTAGCTGCATCACAAATACTGTTTGCTGTATTTATTATCAGACATTGAATGTCAGTTATTGACAGTGCAAAGAAGGACAAAGGAGCATCTCGAAAAAAGGGGGCGGAGGGAGCTCGAGTTTAGGGGGGCTCAGGTGAGATAATGAAGTCTAGCTTAATATCGTGGCAACACAAAAACTATGTTTAGCAAAAAAGAAAAAACACATTTAATTCACTGTAGAATTTCACACAGATGGGAGCTGGGCCCCCCCTTGTATGTGTCATCCTGGAATTGCCCCTGAGACAGTCCATCCGTTCCTCTTCTGATGGCTTCTGACCAAAGGGCAAGCAGAGATACATGGACACACCCTCACCCCGCCACGCGGTGATAATGATTCTTCCGAGCTCTCTCTGAAACTTCTCTCTCACACTCCCTCCTTACACACATCACACACACACACACAGAATCAGACCCAAGCAGAGCCTGGCTCTCCATCATGTCTGCCTCCATGGTCCCACGGTCCCGCTGCTGGCACGATGCCCAACCCCACAGTCCAGTATGAGGCCTTCTCAGAATCAACAGTGCTGCCAGAACGCCCGACCGCGCTGACACACTTTTAGAAGGATTAGAAAACATTGCGTTTAAATATTACCAGAGAAGACGTCTGTCCTCCACTGTCATGGAGTTTTACAAAGGTCATAAATCACATTCGTGGCGCTGTCTGATAAAGATAAAAGTAATCACGCTTGAGACGTTGATGTATTTGTTACATTAACGCCATCTGGAAATGTTATTAAATAAAAAAGGCACAAACAGAATCGCTTGATTTCAAATGCAATATCCAGCATTCGCATCCGCAACGTCCCGTGTGATGCACGGCATGATTAATCCTGCAGTCTTGCTGACACAGCGGCAAATAATTATTCTGTTGAATTAGGGTACGTTTTATGATGTGCAATTTGTAATGCTGCTTAAATGTAAATTCATTTTAACAATAAACCCCCGAGCAAAACATAAACATTACTCGATGTCCATAAAGTTTAGGGAGCGGAAAAGATGGAAGAGAGTGAAAATGAGCTGCCGAGATGAAGCCATGGATAACGTCCTGTAAACCTGTAGCGACGCCAGCGCTTTGTGAAAATGGCTAAACTTCCTGATAATGAAGAGGCAGTAGTAAATATGCATGAGTGAGGAGCCAGCTGGGTCCGACATCACTCACTTTCAACGCTTTTAGGAAATATTACACTTGACTGGAGGGGAGAACAGCAGAGGTACCGTCACACAGCCAACGCCATGTGTTTAATGGCTGAGGTAATATCTAAGAGACTAGAACCCATCAGGACTCAGCTGAGTGACAGTGACTGAGCGATCACATCCCGGTTTGATTCGACGTAATTAATCAAAACAGTATGCTTGTAATATCCAAGGAAAACAGAACATGCTTATTTGTTCTCCAGGTGGGGGAGATTTGAGAAGCAGTCGTCTCAGTCAGTCTCCATCACCTGAGGATGTGTGGAGAATTATTTACTACGTCTTCAAAGGAACTTAATTGCCTACAATCGAACACTAAACCAGTAGGACAAAAGACTCCACTCCCATCGGCGTGTGACTGAAGCACAAACACAAGTGTGACACCATCATTTTTATGATAAATTCAGTCAAAAGTGTTTTATCTCTCTGCTTTGCTGCCAGCGCTCTGCTTACCGCTGCTCAGAGCTGGGCAACAACTCAATTTGACTTTTTGAAAGTGAGAAATCATTCTATGTATTTATTTACCCCGTGATTCAGATTTGGCTGAACTGTCGACCGAGCTCCTTGAAATTCAGGCCGGCGGGTTTCCGTCATTCTGCTGAGAGACAAACAAACAAACAAACACAGGTGGAAAATAGACAAATCTGGATCACTGAGCATCAAATCCAAAGTAATAAACATCTTTAAAAAAAGGAAAAAGGCCACTTTCTACTTCCTTTGTCGGTGTTCTATTTAATAAGTTTACTGGCAGGGGTGGAGTTTGGCTCATTCTGCCCCCGCCCCCACCTGTGGAAGCCAAAGGTTGCACCACTGGCCCTTCACCTTATGCCCGCTCACGTTTCCTGTCAGAATCCTCACCTGTACTATAAATTAAGTCCCAGAAAACCCTTTCAAGAAATAATTTCTCTTGCGGCAGGTTCATTGTCATCAGCCGCCGTCAGAGCGCCACTGATTCTGATTGTAAAGCATCCGGTTGGCCCGGATTCATTGGTCCGTCTGCAGTTCTTCTGGATCTTGTAAAACATATTTACTGTGAGGTGTAAAGTCCTTACAAATGTTTGTAGGACAAACCCAGTAAACAGTCGCCCCCATTCTCTGGACATTGACCCAACCTTGTGTACCACTATGCACAAACCCCCTCCCTGACTTCTGACACTGGCATTGTTTCACCCAACCTTTCCCTCGTGTGCCGTTTCCGGCTGATCCGATCCTAAATTAGTTTCTCCGCAGCCCTCTCTTATTTGTACTCTGCAGCATGAAGGTCGCCGGCATCACTGCTCCCTTCGTTTGGTTCTGCAGGTTCTCTTGTGAAGACATATCTCTTAACTACAGTGATGGTGCATTTAGACATGTGGGAGGGAGAGAAGGAATCATGGGAAGGATTCTAATGGTTCCTAGAATCTTATCTAAGTGGGGAATAAATGTTGCAGAGGTGTGAAAATGGTACGTCTGATATGACTTGCACCTGTATGCATGTGCTTCCATCATGTGGGCTTCATGGTGAGTGCACACCCATTTGTGTTAACATGACATGAAAGAGCGTTTACTTTACTTTATTTGTTATCTTTATTTATTTACTAGAGCTAACGTCGGTGGTTTTCAGAGTCACAAGCCTTAATTCCCACTCTAGCTCCTTCTTAGTGAAATGTTTTAGCCATGCCCCAAACATCGGCGAGTAAATAAAGTTAATGCTTAAATAAAAAGGAAACATCCGTACACCCCCCTTCCACACACATGTACACACTGAAACACATTAAAACAGGACATTAAGAACATTTCAAATTGCATTAAAAACCAGTAAAAATACAGCAAGTAAACAAATAAATAAATATGAGAAGCATTACATCCAACTTGCATGGAATGCACAGTCCAATAAAAGGAAAACCCAACAAATAAATAAGTTTAAAGAGTAGATATGCTTGTAATTTATTATAAAGCCACATTAAACATGGATACTTTAATCCCTGATTCTAACCTCAGGTATTTATCCCACATTTGGGGGGCGGCATAGAAACTAAAAACTGATTCACCTTGATGGTTTTAATCCTGGGAATGCTGAATCAACCTGGCCCGTATAAACTGAGAACTCCAGGCCCTGGATCATTTAATGCGTTCCACATAAGTCATAGGATTTTAAAAGACATTTGAATTGTTATGTATTTAAATGTCTTTCCTTGAGAGAGAGAGATGAGGAGGAAAAAAAATAGTTCTTTAGGCTCAGGACAGCGCTGAAGGGCATTGTTGTGTGGTTCGAACGTTAGGGTATAGGCCATAGGGTATAGTCTGACATGATGATGCAGATATGTATGGCTATAATTAAAATATTAAAATGTCTTCTCAGATTCTGAATATTGTACAGGAGAAAAAGAAGCCAAATTAAGCTTTCAAGCTCGGCGCTCACATCAGAGTTTATTTAAAACTCATCAGCGCTGTTATCATCCCATATGAGCCATGGCAGTGTGGCAGTCATTTAAAACCTGTTAGTCTGCTCACATTCTTTAACATAGTTCTTTCTTTAAGAGCTCCGTGAATAAATCTCCTGAAAACTAATTGGAATTCATGCTCCATGCCCCCCCCTATGCCCCCTTTGGCTAAATGACAAGCAAAGGTGGTGCGTCGGTGGGTGGCACCGATGCACGCTCCCCTTACAGCGGATCGCCTGGCGCACGGATTGTGTTCCTGCTGGGATTGTACGAAATGCTGCTTCTTGTGGGAGATCTGCAAAAAAACAAAACCGTGAATATGCATGAGAGAGTCTGTGCGGTGTGTTTTCCTGTGGAAGGTGGGAGGTGGTGGTTAAACAGCAGAAGGAGGCGCAAACGTGAGCGATTACACTGTACTGATTTACACCCAGCGCTTAAACTTTAGCATCTGGCTGTTTTGTTCAACGAGTAGCAACATAAGGCGGGCGTGTTTCTACAGATGCCCCCTTTTTTGTTTTTTTAATGGTTTTTCCTTCAGATTAATAAAAGTAAAGATGGCATAAGTTTGCTATGTAATTAATAGCTGTGGAATCACTGACCCGCTCACTGGATGACTTGCGTGAGCTCACCACAGTGGAAGATGATTTTCTGCTTCAATGAGGTCCATCAATAAATTTAGCATGTTTATGGAGGTGGGAGAAAACCAGAGAAGCCGGAGAAAACGCATGTGGAGAACACACAAATAGGATTTCAATTAGCCTTAATGCTTATTGCAATGCTACCACGCTTTTGAAACGGTCGATGATGCTTTTGTACTCCTTCCTGTTACTGAAGTGGATGCCGCTGCTCCAAACGCTTTCGTAGGTTGCTCTCATTCATCTAATTGTTCAATATGATGGATGACCTTCAGAGTGTTGCGTTGTGGACAGAAATATTCAATCAGTGCCCTCATCCTCAACCTGAAATAATTCAGCCACTGAACTTCTAAATTTGTATATATATATATATATACAGGATATATATACATATATATATACACTGTACAGCAATATACTGTCGGTTTTGTTCACTCCATTTATGATGAAAAAAAGAAATCACATCTGTCAAAGCAGCGTTTGCTCATTAGTAGGTAGACCTGCAGATAAAACGGTTTAATTTAAATGTAAATCAGAAGGGTAACAAATCCATTATAGTCATGTGGAAGAGGGCCGCTCTCTTTGCCTCCTGTGTCATGTCTGTGGCTTTCATTTCCAGTCAGGGTGTTTTTGCCACTTCTTATTCTGGGCAAGGAGATTCCAGTGTCTAAAAGCTTCAGTGACAATAAATTGCAGCTGGACGCTGCACAATGCTCTGAG
Organism: Brachionichthys hirsutus; assembly: GCF_040956055.1. Taxonomy (NCBI): domain Eukaryota; kingdom Metazoa; phylum Chordata; class Actinopteri; order Lophiiformes; family Brachionichthyidae; genus Brachionichthys; species Brachionichthys hirsutus. The sequence continues at coordinate 3,071,419 of NC_090897.1, forward strand.
GACTGATTCATTTCAAATTCATATTTTAATAAGCATCTCAGTGGATGGAGCAAGCCTGTTATTAATCAGCCGTGCCCCAACAGCTCTTTTCCTTTAAAGTGTCAATCTATCTGGAATCCATTAGCCTGCCCTGCTGCACATCTCAATAATGTTTTCTTTCAAATGGGTCCAGCAAGCTTCCTGATGAGGTATACTTTGTTCAGCAACTTCTGTTCATTCTCATTATTAGCTGTCCATTATTGTTTTTTTTCTGTAATAGATTAAACATGCTATTATATATCAGAAAGAATGGCAGCGCTGCCCGTCAGAACTGGCTTTGATATGTTATGGACAGATATTAGCTTATCACTCTTAATACTGACATCAATGTTTATTTGTCCACCAGAAATTCAATTAGTGCAGCATCAAAATGCTAAGGCGCAGGGAACAGTTGTGCTTGGCGGGAGCAGGAATGGGAGCATTGGTCACTCCGTCACCGTGGGACGCCTCGGAATGTCTCAGACCGGATGGATCTCTGTGAAATGTCCTATCGATAGGCTTTTAAGTCCCTCGATGGTGAATTCTCGCACCTTTGAGTCCATGACCTTTTCGCGCCATTTTGAGGTCAGCATTTGAGCATTTCGGTCTAATAATCGGATTGATTGTCAAATTCCTGCAAAATGTTCATCTTTGTTCCTGCAGCAAGCCACACCAAGACGGTGAACCCGGTAGTTATATTATTTAACTGGTACTTTAGCACTACTGAACTTAATAGATGTCTTCAAAATACAACACGGACACGCCTAAAATAGGATGTGCCATAAAAGTGAACGATAAAAAGCTAATGAGCCTAGTCCCTTTCACAAGGCATCAAAATGCCACCATTTTATCGCTTCCCTTGGCGTCTCCTCCAGATGCGGACGCTACCCTTTAGTAGTGTCTACATGAGACACAGTGGATTTTCTACCAGCTCCACTGTGAGCCTGTCTGCATAAATAAGGGACCATCAGAACAACAGGACAATGCAAGCAAAACAAGGACGTCTCCAGGGTGGTGGGTTTGGATTGACTGGCGGCTCACAGACAAGGCTTTCATCCAGGAGGCCAGAGTTCTTGTTCCATCTGGAACCCACATGTTGGTGATCTTTTGTGTTGCCAAATCACATGGTGTTTGTACCGATTTGTTTGTTTTTTAACTTGTGATTAATCGTAATCAATGAGTCTGTTATTCTGATTAACACGACTGACTTTTTTGACACAGATCAAAAGTAAAATATCTTGTGGAAGTCATAACAGCATAAAGCAATTAGCTATAAAACGTGGGTTGATACGTTTACACATGACATGAACGCCCACACAGACCCACACAGAGGTAAACTTGGCCACAAATATCCATTTAGATTCCGAGATGAGCGCCTTTAGAAAAGCCCCAAAAGGTAGATGGCGAGTGTGTTTTCCCTTTAATGGGGTTATTGATCATTCTGGCGACGGCAACATTTCTATAAACCAAATGAAGGGCTGACTCAAAGGCTGCTGTGTCAGTGCAGAAATGCATTTAGATTACTTCATTCCACACAACCTCCTCAGAGATAGCTATCTCCTATATTCACATTGGCCCTTATGGGATAGCTGATGCTTTAATGTGTAAGACGAAATGTCTGTAGAAAAGCCTTTTCTTCAAAGTGCTGCAACTTTCCTTTGGTTCCCTTGGAGATAAGCTACATATCACGACGCTATTAAAATCCAAGTTTCTTAATGGAACATCTAACATGAAAATGGCGCAGTTATTCGTGTAAAAGATCTCTTGGAATGAAAATGTATAATAATATATATATATATATATAAATAGAAAGTCCCCCTATATTGTGATTTACACCCAAAAATACTGTCATACATTTATTTTATCCATATTTTTAGATTCCAACCATAAAAACAAACCTTTAGCAATTGGATTCACATTGATATCATTATTAGTTTAGAACTTATTCACAAAAAGAACACTTTCAGTAATGGCGGTTTGTTCTGGATCTAGATCAGACATGGGCAAACCCAGGCCCGGGGGCCATATGCGGCCCGTTGGTCTTTTTAATCCGGCCCGCCAAACTTGTCCAAATAATATCATTAAATAAAATTGTATAATAATTAAACCTCATTCATTTTACCTTTTCCCTGTAATGCTACCTGTAAAAGGCCAAATCCTTTAATGCAATAGCTTTCATGTGTCATTTATATTAGCTCACACAAATACTCCATCCATCGGTTCTGGTCTGGTCCGGCCCCTCTGTCAAATTTTAGAACCTATTGTGGCCCGCGAGTCAAAAGGTTTGCCCACCCCTGATCTAGATCCATTGTTTCTGAAGATAAAACAAATCCGTTTGTCCACTACTAATTCCACAGCGTCTTTGTAAAGGGCAGCAGAAACAGAACCTCTTTTGTGTCGGTAATGAGAGAGATATTATTGAAATTTGACTCAGCTGTAAGACGACGTGTGTTAGAAATCTCTATTGCTAATATTAAATACACAGTAAGACAAACTTGTTGAGTTATGTTGCAGACAAACAGACAGACAGATAAACACCTGCAAAAACATAAGCGCCTTGGCGGAGGACAAAAAAATACCCATGAGATTCATTAACCTTTCATCTAATATAGCTTGAACATGTGTTCATTGGTTTATCAATGCTTTTTCAAGAGAAAACATTACGTTTTATTAAATACATTAAGAAAGGTGTGTATTAGGTATGTTACATGCATCATTTGGCATGGTGGTATAGTCATAAATTAGGGAGATGATTTTTAAATCTGTCACACACGACTTACTTCCGCACAGAAACGCCAGCCTCGACAGCTATGAGAGTTCAACAATAAGACGAGCAACTCTTCACCAGTAAAACAAATTGTGAACGGATGTTCATCCCTCACAAGCAGTCAAATCCCTGTTTTAGAATTCACTTCATTCCCGAGGTGACAAACGCAAACAGATTGAGTTTGTGGTGTCGGTGGAAAAAGTGACAGCTGAGCTTTCCCGGCGGAAAAAGGTCGGCGTTTAACAGTCGCACAGAAATCGTTATTCACAAGCAGGCGCATCGCAACGTCTCACTTTTCACCCCTTATGCTCGGCTGAGCGCCCAAAAATGTGTTTTTGTTTGCATGTCCCGCCATATTTCACAACAGTCGACACGCTGCGCCGCGATCACTTGTCACACTTCGGTTGTCACACTTAGGAAAGACGTCCCCGTTTAGATTTTAACAGGGGTTAATTTTGTTTTTACCGTCCCACTTTATGGCCCGTCTGTTGCACATGCATCGGTCTCTGTGAAAGGGCAAATCTTTCTATAATTCAATTGAAGTATGACAAGCGGTGGCTATATAATGTGCTAGGAGTGTCAACTGTTCTGAAATATGGCGGGACATGGAACATAAGCCGGTTCGTAGCTTAGCTGAGCATTAGGGGTGAGATGTAAGACCCTCGCTTTGTCTTCACAGGGAATGGGATTTGACGCTCATGACTCATGACCGCTCTGCGACGATTACACGACAGCCTTTTGTAGCCGGGAGAAAGCAACTGTCAGCTTTTCAGCGACATGACAAATTGTGTTTATATTTGTCACCTTGGGAAAATAAATGAATTATAAAACCGGGATGCATGCAATGACGCTTTACTGTCAGTGAGGACGGAACATGCGTGAAAGGTGATTGGTTTGTCGTCTTGTTGGTATAAACTCTGTCTTCTGTCTGTCTGTCTGTTGAAGAGAGCTTTCAATTATACGGCCAATACTGCCATTCATAAGGAGAACGCTAATGACTTCTGAGGAGTCTTATTGTCTTGGTGGTTTCGGTCCTTTCTTTGTCTTCTGCTCCAACAGGAGTTTAAGTATCTGGACTCTTCAGCAGTCATTTAGAAATGAAGAAGCCTCTTGGAATAGAGGCAAAATGTGTTGAACAAGTCCAGTTGATTCTTCCTTTTTACTCTCTGGGATACTTTTATTTTCTTCTTAAATTTGAAGTACAACACCAGACGAGACGCAGGGTAGTGCAGTCCATCTAGCAATCGACCACAGCTTTAGCAGGGTGCACATTAGAAACTGTCTAGCCCGACAGACTCCAGCCACTAAAAACCGAAGCCACCACTGTTTTGCTACCCAGCTGTACATGCTCTCGTTCAATACTATTGACAAAGACCGCGCTGGCAGGAATCTGCTTTTAAAGACTGTGTCAAAATTTAACAGACACACAAAGGACCGTTTGAATCAGTCGTGCAGAGTGTGTGAATGCCGGCGTTAATTTAAGCATATCCTTGCGAACCGGCAACGGATCCATTTATCAGTGGAGCAAGGTGCTGGGTGGGGGACGCACCTTCTTAAGGCCCCTGAGACATTGATGAAAATGGTCTCACAAACAATGTCTTGGAAAACTTGTTTCAGCTCAACAACTGCAGCTTTAATAATTGTAAATCATTAAATAAAATAATTTAGAATGACTGCTTTCTCTGTAACCCTCCTGTTGTGGTATATTCTAACTTATATTTATAAGATCAATCATAGAGCCTTTACAGGTCTCAGATTCGCCTTTATTATCATGAAGGTTTATCATGCGACTCAAGGAGAACAGGAAATGATGTCGACCTTTGTATTGTTCATGTGTAGCTGGGAAATGGTTGTTCTGACAAATCGTTTCTGCTGTCTTTTAAAGCATGGGTGTCAATCTCAAACTAATCTCTGGCGGAATTCAATTCAGCAGACTGGAAAGATGAAACATGCACAACATTACTTCTCTCTGCAGGATCTACCGTTTGCAGTCAGCGAGTCAGTGGCTGAGAGTAGATGTAACATATTTTTTGTTTAAATTGCTCAGATTTAATGGGGAAACTCATTTGTTGTTTGTTTGGTGGAATAATATGCAGCAGTTCTCTATAAAGTATTTGATTGCTTGTCACCCAGAAATGTAATGATTCCTTCACTGCCTGCGTGCATCGTTTCAAAATAGTGCAGATTTTGCTCTAGTTTCTGGAGGTCGTGTTTGGTAAAAATAGTTTTTGTGACCAAGAGGAGCTGAATTATCTGTGACGGGTTTCCCTGATTAGGGGTAACCTTTGATCCTGGTGGAAAATGAGAGGGAGGGGTTTATCATGCAGATGTCAGGGATCAGAGGAAGACCATTTTGTTTCTCTTTTTGCTTTATTGCCATTTTGGGAAACATTGTGGGCGACCCGGTTAATTACTAGCCATCTCTGGGTAGCCGGTGTCCTTCACATCACAGCCTGGATGACCTCTTGAACAGCTGCCAACTCCACTATAAAAGCTAAAATATGGATATACATCTTGTCGATTAAGAGATCTCACACCATCAAAGCTCTCACCAGTGAGGAAAGTTGAGGATACCAGAGAAAAAAAAGAAAAAACCTTTGAATCCTTTGCAAGTCCAGCAGGAAGCGAAGACGATGGAGGGAATGCGACTCCTGTCTTCTGGCCTCGGCTGCTTCAGCGGCAGACACACCGACTGCTCATGGCGTGAGGGTTGTATTGTAAAAGATGTCCGCCAGACACATTGGCAGCATGAGAGACACAAATCGATTTCCTGCGAGAAAGCACAGAGAGCCTAAGTGGAAGAGGGCCTCTTTAGCAAAGCTCTTATTAATTAATAGTGTCTCAGGAGGGGATTACATGATCGGATTCCTGCTTCTTTATCACAGCGCAGCAGCTAATGATATCTGAGGGAGCTCTTCTTCGCAACACTCCTACGCCTGGCTTTCTATATGATCCTTACAGCACATTATGCAACAGCGAGCCTATGTTTCTATACATTACGAGGGCTGAGAGATTGATTTTTGCATTGAGCCATCTTATCAGGCTGTAGGATATCGCCATTCCCGACCTTTGACTACGACCATATGAAATAAATGAAAGCATAAAAACATAAAAGCTGTTGTTACAAACACACACGCTAACACATGCATGCATATCATATCTCGTCATCTTCAGCACGACTCGTTGCTCAGGTTGACGTCTGGCGAGGCTTTGCTGCATCTGCATGGCGTCACTTTATGACAATACATAATCACGGATTTATTTTTCAGTGACGCAATTATGTTCCAGGTGATCAAATGAATCGGTGGTGTTGCTGTCAGCCGCTGGTAAATCTGAATTTCATCTTCTCTAAAGCCAGAACGTTCCCAAACAAGGACATGACATTCTTCTCGGTACGAGTTCAGCTCTGGCTGAGACCCAATTTCTTGGCCTGACATCCTTGCTGTTTTTTTTTTTAGATGCTCCTTTGTTTTGAGGGCGGGGTTGTCTGATCAATAGTAGTGTTTAATTTATGGTTGCATGCTGGAATGTATGCTGAGATCGCTTTATGGAACTGGATTCTGGGTTGTAATTCTCCCCTGGCCTCCAATGTCAAGAGGGTTCAAATCCACTTAATCATCTGTTATATATTGATTTTAATCATCAGTGATAAATAACAAATGAACACAATAAAACGCCAAATCCAGCGGCTCTTCAAGAGTCAGCTTATCTCGAAGTCCAAAATGAACTTGATTGTCTTCTGGGTCCTTCAAGATATTCAAGCGGCTGCTAATAAGAGCTATAACGTAGAAATACTAGATTGACTAAGTTCATAGATACACTTTTTACTCAACACTGGAATTAAAAAAATGTATATTTTAGGAATTCTGTACCTGATCCTTGAAACGATTTGCAGCCTCAAGGTTGACTTAAAAGTTGGTTGACCCCAAAGTTCTTCATGACTTTGGTGGCGTGTGTGGAATACAGACGTCAATGCATTACAATGTTTTCATGTAATGTTGACGCTGCTATTTTTAATGTGTCATTCTTTGTTAAATTTCCATTGGTGCCATAACACAACCTGTAAAATAAACACTTTTTTTTTTTTTTTTTACAAATTTAACATTAACATAACATTATTTATTAGCCTTTTCATTCATTAGGTGGCTCGTTTATTCCTTCGGCTCTATTGAGGGTTTAGGTCCAGGTCTTCGTCGTTCTTTGGAGTTGTTGCTTAATCTCAGAGGACATGAATACCCTACATGAGACATTGTTATTGCAGGGTGTTGCAGCTTTTGGTAACTCAGGTGAAAACTGTCACTCAATATTTAAAACAAAAAAGCGATATTTTGCTCCTAAAATTTATACAATAACTAATGAAATATGCATCTCAGATAATGGTCTCCAAATACAATTAATAAATGAGTGTCTATGCTGGCAGTCAAGATCTTCAGATGCAGCGCATCACACCAAGCGACCGCCGTAACCTTGAACAGCTTTATTACCAGGTTGGGAGGAGTTAATGTTTGGTGATGCGAACACGCATCAAGCACACGTGTGCACGTTTGTCAGTCAGCCGGTAAACCATGCGTGAGTGCCCTCAGCTCAGAGATAGAGTGACTCCCCCCGTCTTCAGAGGGGCGGAAGAGATTGGATGCAAACTAATTACAATAAATGGAGGAGCGGCCCCCAGAGAGAGCTCTTCATCACATCCATCGTCTTCGAGACGATGGATGAATGCACTGTGGGTGAATATGTAGGGTGAATTACACGGAGAGGCCGAGCATTACCACTCGTACATTATCCGTGCTTTAACAGCCATGATTGAAAACAACAATTATGAACGGTTCAATATGCCCCGCTTGTCTATTAGCATGATTCATTAGAAATTCTCCAGGTGAACTGTAGTGCAAAGCAAATAAGCTATAAATCAATCCTTTCACCGAAGAGATCCGATAAAGTAATTCATCATTTGTCTCCAGGTTTGAAAATGCGTGTAGGATCCGATTAGCTTCAAATAATAATGCTGTTGATTGACTTCGCCGGTAACAACGGGCACCTGTAGCCACGTGTGGAAGCTGCTAATTATCCAATTGTACACAATCAAGTGTCTTATTCAGGAAATGTGAGTTGCCGAAAGATTAATCGTCATTGATTAGAGACCGTTTGAATCCATCGCTTCTCCAAATTAGTCAGCCATTGATCTGTGACAGCAATTTCACGCTTGCAATCAACCAATCGACCCAGTCATAATGTGTGGCCTCTGCCGGGCTTCCTCGTGGCATCGTCATTTATTAGGGTGCAGCACCGTTTGCCCTTTCTGTGGCCTTGACTGATGAGGAAACTTTCGTGCATCTTTCTTTCCGTGACAAACCAGTTCCTTTCTTTACCGTCGTTTAAACCAGCTAATCGATGCCCCTGCAATTTTCACCTGCAGCCGAGACTCGGCTGGAGAGCGACATACCCCCGACTGCAGGTATTTGACATTTCGTATCATTATTCTGCTTGATGCATGTTGTTATCTTTCTTGTTTGTCATGCCGCAAATACTTTTGACTCAGTCACCGATTGAGTGAAACGTAATTTAAATTGATCATTTCAGCAGGAATTGCTTGCCAGAGTGGTTTGATTACCTTCTATATGGCTCTGTTGATTGCGGATGCTGCACAGATTGACCTTTGCTGCACCAGAACATCCTTTCCTGTATTTCTATGATATAGATTATGCTCCAAAACAACATAATTTCTCAAATGATTTCTCTCGCTCTCTGCTTTTTTTTGAGGGGTAAAGCTAATAATTTTTTTTAGACGTGATAAAGAAGACTTCATCTTCTCTGGCCAAAGCATCATAAAATATCGACAGTAAATCAAGTTACGACAATGAAAGCTGTGTGGCGATTACATTATTATCCCATCACCCTCACTCCCAAACAGAATCTGACATCAGACTGAAGAATGAAAATTGAAGCGCTCCTCGATCTGATTATCAGCTTATCAGCTTATCACATCTTATATGAAATGTCTTGTTGACGACAATGCTGTTCGTTCTTGGTAAATGATGAAGAGATGCAGTATTGTCGATTAGCGTTCAATCGGCCTCTTGTGTTAATGTTGAGGCCGGACTCCACCAAGGAGGTTATGTTTTTGCTGGCATTTGTCTCTCTGTCTGTCTGTTAGTGACATAATTCAGTTATGGACAATGCTTGATGAAATGTTCAGGAAATGTTGGTAATGTTACCAGGAACAGATGATCAGATTAACAGAAGAGAACCTGGATTCGGGATCAATTTGAAATGTTACATAACAGTCAATGGAGCTTCAAAATTTGTTCCTCAATATCTCGGTTGATTATTGACTCACTCATGGAGGGTGGGCATCTCTATTTTACCACAGAATTCCAATGAGGTGTCTAAACATGAAAGCATGGTGATTTAATTAACTTTTTTTGTGGAGGATCTATCTCACTGCGTCGCTTGCGCTCTCACAAGTTTTGATTATTGTTGTTGGGAATTCAGCAATGTTTTAAAGATAACTACTGCATTCTGTGCATGGAATATCCTGCTCTGATCCAGTTGTGTAACGTAACACACACGCACACACACACACGCGTCTCTCCATTCATGATTAAATCCCTGCTATTTTCTGTTTACTTCTCTCTCTTTTTTTGAGCGTGTGAAATTACTTATCTCTGACTCACATATTTCTCATTCTGTCTCTTGCCTGTGTCCGCGACTCGAACGCTCACTGATTCACACCATTTCGGTTAACACTCGCAGACGAGGGGCCGGAAAAACATTTTAAATGCATTGTAATTTGTCAGCTAACGGCAGAAATCATTATGAGCTGACAAAGCAAACAACAATGTTGACACACGGGCCAGGAGCCATGCGAGCTTTTCTGAATCGACAACAGTCAGCATGGTCAATAATGTCCGAAATGTGTTCTTCTGTAAACCCGAAAGACATCGGTTCGGTGTCCTATCAATTCGCCTGGACTTGTTTGTGTTAGCATGGGCCCTGTTGATATTGCTGCTGAAATCTAGCACTAGATCTGATGTAGCTGCAGGACACAATGACTCTCAGCATGCATAAACTGGCAACGCTACGGCACACATTCTTTTATTTAAATCCTTTTATTTTGGATGCACAGATTTGAGTGGCTGAGTAGCGCTACATAAAGCCATGCAGTTGCCTTGTGAGTTTGCTTGGCTGCTATAAAACATCAGCTCCAGATGTATCAATGGATCATTTTGAGGCTTGACAGGTGATATTTTTTAATGCAATACATCGTCTAGCTGTATATTGTATGAAAATCGGTCCTGGTCGCTAAACTCATGAAGCAGCAGCGCCGTGATCCCGGATTCCTGTGGACTCAACTTGAACTGAGAGCTGCCAATGTGAATGTGCGATGACCACGTGTGGTGTGTTGGGGGGGGGGTATTTATCTGCACGTATGTGCTGACTGCGCAGCTTTCGTGTTGGCCGCCATGCTTGGATTTCTTATCCATTTTCAGGCTGACGCTCCGTCAGTAACCGGACATTGAATAGTGTTCTGTTTCTGAAACACGAATGGTTGTGTGCTGAAAAACCATTTTGCAATGCAAGGCTCGAATTTCTGATCTTAAACTGCGCGTGTTGTCCTTTTCTTTGGTTAAATGAAGAGGAAACTTATTGCATTCTTTCTGATTAGTACTGCAAATGTTATTTATTTTGTAAGTATCATGAATGCATTTGACCCGGTGTGGGTTTCTTTCTTTCTTGCAAACAAACAGAAGCAATTTGGTGCTACTTGTCAGGAAGCCTTTTTTTTTTCTTTTTTTTTGTAGTCACATAGGTTGTAATCCTTTCTAAATCATTGCAGATTGTGTATTGCAAATTGTAATTGTGCGATATCAAGATATCTGTTCAAACGGTAAACATCCGCCCCGGCGGAAGCGTGTTCGGTTCTCTGGTTCACGGCGAGACTCCGTCCAGGTCCAGCGGTTTTCCATCGTGAAGACAACAACGGTTGCTTTATCGCTTTTTCTGTATTCTTCGGAGGATTATAAAAGCAAGAGTATTGGCGTGTTTAGATGCTTCAATTAAGTCAATGAGGGTAATCTGGCTTTGTATCATCCAATCTATTCATTGGCCTACCTCACAGATAAAGTAATTAGCCAATAAATGCATCCCCAGATGCCCGATCATAGTTGGATAGCCAAGCGCCGCTTGTGTAATGTTGCTGTTGCATTAAGAGTAGATAAAGGAACGGTTTGCAAATCATCCATTATTGCTTTACGTATTATCTACTGGCCTAAAGTTAGTTAGACAAATTCTAGCCGCCATTCCGATGCTCTCTGAAGAATTATGCAACAATGTCCAGGTCAAGTTTAGTGTGCTTCACTTCATGGAAAGAGTCCTCTTCAAGAAAAAACCAAACAGACCTGCGCCTCGGCATCCCACTTGCTTTGCATCAAATTAAACATCACCAATCTCTGAAACTCATTTCATGGAACCTTCCCACTGCTATTGGGTCAATGTGGAACATTTCTCTGTGCTGCTGCTGTCAGTCCGCTAGCTTACTCGCCATTTGTCATCCATACATTTTGCTCAAGAGGCCGGAAGCACATTCTAGATTGGCCTCTTCTTATCAAACAGTCGAGGGGAGATCTCAAAAATGAAAAAAAAAAAAAGCCATGCAGTCAGCCGCAGAAATGGGAACCTACCTACCGACCAACCGGCAAATCCATAATCCATCAATGTAAAGCAGTGGCTTTATTTTACTTTGTTATAAAACCATCTGTTGCTGAAGCAGTTTTACCAAAACTGTTTAAAATGAACTTTTTCAGCAAGAGAAAAATGTGCAGGATGTGAATTACAGGCAGTTCTATAACAGTATTTGTCCTCGCTGCATTATGTGACATCTACACCAACCGACAGAAGACACGGTTGGCGACTGGCTCGAAAGAGGTGTTGGCAGAAGCCAAAATTCAAGCAAACAAGGCGGATAGAATAGAATAGAGCTGAATAATTACTTATTTTCACCAACTCTAACCAACCATAATACTGTCACTATACATTCTAATTATTTGACATCAAATGGCAAGCAAAATAAATAATAAAAATAAAAACAGGTGATTGACTCACATAGTGCCTAAAAGATTAAGCCCTTGATTGTAAACCATTACTTCAATAAAGTTACTTCATTTCAATAAAATGATTTTTCTTTCATCCTTTGAAATCTTGTATTTAAGCACCGTCCGCTTTGCTTTCACTAAATAACATGCAGGCTTATTCTTAGTTCGTATGTGATGCATGTTCCTGCAGAGAAGGATGCTCCCATTAGAGAGAAAAACAAGCACTTTGGTTGTTTATATGTAGGTGTTAAAGCACTCAGTTTTTTTATGTGTGGTGTCAACCTCTGTGTGTGTGTCTGGATGCTGTCACTAGCAGTGGGCTTTTATGTGTCCATTAACAGCCTGTACTTTATTCCCTTGACCTTCTTCAAGTCAACATGGGTAGAGCGACTCAGCACTCATGTGCAAATGAGTTTTTAGCCATATAGTTGATTGAGTCGCTCTCAGGAAAATACCTTCTGCGAGGTTGTTGAGAAAAAGATTAGCGTTAAACAAGAAGCAGCAATGCAGGGGTTAAGTTGATTGAGTTCAGTCGGGCTTTCTATTGTGAGATTACACAGAGAATATTAACAAAGACTTTTTTATATCACAGAGAAGACAGAGAGTCTCCTAAGCAGATGGAATTTTTAATTAACAAGATGCCAGTGACTGTGTTAAAACAACAAAAAGCCTCATGGGAGCGGCCTCAAAATACTTTAAAATGCTATTGACACTTCATACATAATGTTTTCAAGGCAGTCTGATCAACCTAATATCTAAACTCCATTCCAGCAGTAAGGAAACTGTGACTGACGGTTCATTCGTTTACCAACGTATGCCTGTCTGTGGTGATTTTCTTATCCATAAATTATCATTTGATGGCGTGATGACTGCCGTCCCATTTGGGAAATGGATGTTATAAGTAGTTACTTATGTGTTGTTTTGTTTTGATAGCGGTCGACTATGCTAAATAGCACGACAAGTTTACTGATGGAGGTTATAGTCTATCCGCATCAGGGTAAATGCTTTCCCAGCACCATCTGTGTACTTGGACACGCATTCTCTCCTTTTCAGCCTGATTTGCCAATTTCCAAATGGGATGGCGGTGGGTTTATTTTGTGCCATTTTTTCTCGTCTCACTCAGACCGCCTCAACGGTGAGCAAATGCCATGACCGTTAAATAGCCAGAATATGCATGGTGGTGCAGTGGATAGCGCTGTAGCCTCACAGCAAGAGGGCCACAGGTTCCAATGCAACTTGGGGCCTTTCTGTGAGGAGTTTGTTCTCCCTGTGCCTGCGTGGGTTCTCTCCGGGTTCTCCGGTTTCCTCCCACCACCAAAAACATCCAACGTAGCGGAATTGGTTACACTAAATTGCCTATAGGTGTGAGTGTGTGCATTCATGATTGCCTGTCTATGTGTGGCCCTGCGATGACTTGGCGGTTTGTCCAGGGTGTGCCCCGCCTCTCACCCATAGACTGCTGAGATAGGCTCCAGTAGATCCCGCAACTCGCATTTAGGATTAAGCAGTTACAAAAATGAATGATTGCATTTTGAAGTGTCATAATTCTTATTTAACGTAGTTGCTGGTTTATTGAGCTCATTATCATTACCTGCATTAAACCTGTCTGAAGCCTGATGACAAAGTTGGACCGCTCTACTTAGAAGAACAATTGCAAACAAAGTCAACAAATGTCCAAATAACGTTTACAGCTAGTACGTGCTGCTGTGTGGAGCTTGTGAAGGGGATATTCAAAAACAGCGTGAATGATCATTAAGTGCTCAACGGGACAATGAGGCTTAAAAGCCGTTTGCTTTTTGGTTTTTTTGTGAGATAATGCATGCAGTCTGGATGCAGGGCTTCTTCTGCTTCTGCAACAGAGCGCTTCCTGGATGTGAGCCCGAGCCTTTCATTCACAGATGCTTGGCATGTGAGCGCTGAACAGAGAGCTCCCAGCACAGAGGTAAGCTGAGGGCAGTTGCTCGGTGTGAACTCCATAAAGTAATTCATCAGCAGAACAGCAGCCTGCCATTCTCGGGATGGCAACCCGGTGTGCTCAGGCGCTGCTCGAGGAGATTACAATACAGAGGAGTGTAATCTGTGAAGAATCTGTGGCGCATAATTCTTTTCATCAATTTGATGATCCTTTGTTTGTTGACAGCTCGCTGTCTCAGGGAAGCATGCAAGTATTCATGCTGTTTGACTTGACTGCTGGATTACACCTGTGATCCAGTGGGACGGTCTGCACTGAGATGGTGGTCTTCCCAAACGCTACCGTGGAAATGAGCTGGTCAGTATCCCTGAGGTCTGCTTCGCTGGGATGTACGACACAATGACCTTGGGAAGAAAGCTCAGATTGGATCAGCCAGACGAAACCTGCAATGCTTTAGTCTTTTTTTGACACGGCTTCTGCTATTCTCAGTATCAGTTGTCAAAAGAAATCTGTCAGGAGTGGCAGCCTCTGGAGCCTCACGCTCTCAAGGGTCTCAAAAGGCTCACGTTGCAGAGGGTCTAGGACCAAATCCAGTTCCTAAGGTGACAGCAGTAGCTCAAACGCGAATCTCCAGGCATTGCTCCAAAGTTGTGCAATGAGAATATCAAACTCTATTGAAATCCTTCACTGCTTTCTGCACTGCTGAACTTGATTGTCTTCTGCCTGCGCTACCAGCTGAGCTAAACCGACTACCAGACAAACATTGGCATTGGCTTGATTCTAAATGGCATTTCACATTTCACCCATCAGTGGAACTACTATTGGAAGCCACCTAGGCATCGGGGATCTTGCTGCTTATGTGATTATGAAGTTGATGCAGGAGTACCCCCCCCCCCCCGACTTGCCATTTCATGGCATTTGACCAGACAGGAAATGCATCTTTCACAGGTGCGTCTTTCAAAATCATCCACATCATCTCTCAGCTGTGGGTAAATCCCATATATTTAGAGTGTGCTGAGAGATATTTGTAATACAATAGAGATCAGGGAACAAACAGGGAAGAAAAAGGGAAAAATGAAGAACTCTAATGACAGAAAGATGACAAGGAGAAGTTCACTCCATCAGAATTAAATACGAGACAAACTAGACACAGAAGTAAAAAATGACAAGAGAAAGGAGATTTGCAAAATAAAACAGTAGAAAATCAAACTAAGAAGCAATAAAACAAGGAAAAATCAAGGCTATAAGTTGCACCAGCTACTTTTGTATATGATCAATGCTAGAAAAAATGAAGTTGAAGCATGACACACAAACCAGGAAACCTTATAAACCGATGTGTGTTTCTTAGAAACCAAAGCAGCCTTTATTTTGGAGGCGCCTCTTAAGGTGCTGCGATAGGACGTTTGAGTATTTTTTACTCTTCGAGCTCCGGGAATGTGTGCGAGACAGCAGATTGTGTTTTTGCTAGAACAGTGGATTAGACTTGTAGATATGGATCAAGAGCTAGCTGAGTTGAAAGTTTGTCAAACACACCATTGCTAATTAAACACTACAGCTATGCAAGTCTGTTAGGAAATGTCAGCCGGTAGATAATCATTAAAGAATCTGAGTCGAGTGAACTTTACGTTTTTTTTTGCCTGTATTTGAAGTGCCCGCTGAAGACAGTCATGGGATGTAAAAAGAGCTTATTAAAGAGATTTAATTGCAGGTGAATGGATACGGACGAGGGAGCATAATGTTCATTACACACACTCACAAAAGGTGTATGTAATGAATCGTCCTCTCATTATCAACGTACTGCAAGGGCCAGCAAGCATTTATGCTGGACGAGGGACCTGAGGGGCCTCAGTGCTGATCTCTGATGACAGTCGATTCACGTTGAGCCAAAGCGATGCCTGCCAACGACGTTCAAGACGTCAAGTAGAGCGCCATGCATCAGCCATTGCTGTCACCCGACTCTTTGGTGGTGGCTTATACACCCCAGCACCAGACATCAGATAGGTGTGTTAGCACAAGCAAGTAACTGATGAAGTTACTCGCAAATATTGAGCAGCTAAATTCTGAGATATTTTTCTCAGGTGTTTGTGAGGCAATAATGGTCTTAAATTTGCCAGATGGTCATACAAATGTTAATCTTTCTCCATGTTTGCTGGATATGTAAATATAACTGTTCAAAGGCAATAAAATGTTCTGGCCAGAGGTTCTGGTACCTTATTGGGTTATTAATCTATTTCTTACATGCTGTCTTGATTCCAAAGGAACGTGCAAACAGTTATTTTCTTCATCAGCATTGTTTCAAGCCTGCCCTGCTAATCTCACTGTGTGCTTGAGAATGATTGGAGGTCAGATCATACTATCGATCCATCTTCAGAAGTAATCATTGAATCAATAATGGTATCAAGGAAATGGACTCTCATCGTGACCGCCATCCTTCCTGGAGAAAACATAAAACTCTAAAAATCCCACTGGGTCATGGGAAGTTGAGAAGACTTGGCATTATAAACTTTTTGAAACCACTGTTTTTGTACAGAATCTATTGATATATTTCTCTATTATCTCTAAAAAATGAAATATTAAAAAGGGTTTACAGCATTATGTAGTGCAGTGTGATCCAATGCATCAAAACGTGGCTGGTGCAGCGCCTAAATGCGATGTGGGAGGGCAAGACCAGTTTCTGCGAGTGACAGAGATCAGTGCTGAGGACGGAGCTGGAAGGGTCAGAGTCCATAGTTTGCTTGTGCAGGTTGGGTGGAACAGGGGAGAGTTGAGCTTCCTGACAGCCTGGTCGGTGAAGCCGTCCTCGAGCCTGCTGGTCCTTCCCTGGAGACTCTGCAGTCTCCTCCCTGGTGGAAGAAGCCTGAAGAAGCTGAATACAGAGGGCTTTGCAACTTTGGTGGGGGCTGTTAAAATCCTGGCGTGAGGGGAAGATGGGATTCCACACAGTGATGCATCTGGTCAGGTTGCTCCACGCCATTGAGTTTTGATGGCCAGTGATATGGTGCCAGTCCGGGAGATGGCCTCTGTAAGGCGCAGGACGAGCCATTCTCCACAGCAGCAGCAGTGATGAAGGGCATGCTGGGTGCGCGCTCTCTTAAAATCCCCAGCAATCTCTTTTTGTCTTCTTCACATTCAGAGAGTGATTGTTGTCTCTGGGGGTCTGAGATCAAAAATGCACTTCAGAACGGCTTAGAGGGAATGGGCGGCAAGGCAGCTACACTGAGTCCTGTAAATACAGTGTGTGTTACTCCTGAACACAATCGTATTACATTCTTTTCTTTTCACCTCACTTGGGTTCATGTCTAATGTTTGTGTTGCTCACAATTTTGGCGGTGGTGTCGGAGCATGTTGTGATAAACCGTTTCTGACTTCCATTCTCAAGACCAAATATGTGCTCAATAAACCTAATCCACATCTTTGTAGTGTCCTCGGCTTCTTTGAAAGAGAGCTTTATTCTCCTATAGCTTACTCTATTTCTTCATTGTATTTTCTCCAAGGACACACTTCTTCTTTTTTTTGTGTCTGACATGTCCAGACGTTTTTTTTCCACACAGTGTTTTTCCACATCAATATATCGGTGTCGTACTCTAACATCAGTGTTGCCTCCGCAGCGAATCCAGGCAACTCGAGAAATATTGCGGACTCATTAAGTTGTGACATGTTAAGTTGAGGATTGAGACGTTGACACTGCTGTGTGAAGCTTCAAAATGGTCAAACTTGTTTGATGCCAGACAATTGGGGTGTGTGGTTTTTTTTTGTGGGGGGGGGGGGGGGGGGGGTATTTGAGGGCTTTGGTATTGCCTCAGGGTGCTGAGCAGGATTCACATTTAAGTGTTTCTCTGAAAAGAAAGCTTGAGGAAAGGCTTACTTAGGCCTCATGACATGGAGAGTGAAGTAGGAGGCAGAGGATAAAGGAGCTAATCTTGTCAGCCTAAAGCCTCCTCCTCTCTCTGAATAACATTGCAATTCGGCTTTCTTTGTCCTGACATTTAAATGGAAACATTATGAGACTTGGGCCTGTTGAGGAACATTTCACAGCTGTCTTTGCCCTGAGAGAAAGCAGACAATTCAGCATTAAGGATTCTGCAGATGTGCTGCATGTGTTTATCTGTTCTAATGACCTTAAGACTATGGCTATTGCCAGCATACTGATCACCTGTGTGTGCTGCACTGCTGTTTTGCATTTAAATGTCTAATCAGGCACAACATAGATGCATGCATCATATGCTTTTATTTATTTTCCCCCCCTCACTTCCTTCCTTTGTTTCATTGAAGCACAGTGTACAGTATACCAAAAATGTGCAAGGTAATGCCACAATTAACACGGTTATGTGCATCTCCGGTGAGTTAAAGAGCAATTTGCAGTGATTACGACATCAAGTTAGAGAGTTTCTGTCACATATTGTTGGTGACAAAAAATGATTCATACACAGTGTAAGGCAATTCATGAACAGACGAGGCTGCTGTCAGTTGTATTTACTCATTTTCACAGTATTAAAGCTTGTGCCCCCCCCCCCCCCCTCCCCCTCCCCAACACCAAAAACATAATGCGCTTTCCAATTTGATCAATGTTATTCCACGCTGACATTTGCGCGTTTGACTCGTGAATAAAACTGATGGCATAGCAACGTGCGGCTTTCAACGGTGAAGCCAACTAGTCATTTTGGCAAGTGAAAATCTGGTGGTTCATAAACGGCCACTCCTTCAACTCATGTTAAATAAATGTGTTCCGATTGTTTCTGTTTCCTGTTGCATATCCCAACACCTCCATTCATTTGGACCGCCGTGGCCAACCGCACAATGGCAAAACCACAGATCCATAAAGCCATACACGCAGTACTAATAAAATGTAATAGTTTTTAATACATGGGTTCATTTTAAGACACTGCATAATTCCCTTTGCCTGGCATGTATTATTCATGTATTTTTGCAGCACAACAGGCAGTTAGTGTATTTCAGACTGCCAATCATTGGCATTCTTTACGTGGACTGGCTGCTTATTGAATGGGAGACACGTGAGGGTGGGGTACTCCATCACTCTCCTCCTCTCCCACTAAAAGGCTTTGACACATCTCCCTGGAGGCCTACAGCCAGCCTGCTGCTCTCTGTACACAACGTAATGGCTGCTGTCACTGCACAACTCATCCGTGCTTGCTCGCTCAGCAGCAACCCAATTACCAGTTTTTGGGGAGAGTTTTGATATAGTACCTGTTACTTTGTACAATACAATGAATTTCTTTCTTTTTCTCAGTCCTGTTCGAGGCAAGAATCAAAAATAGTACATTTGTTTTAACCGAGGTTAGAACTTCTTGTCTACCGGATGAGTTTACCAAAAAAAGATTTTAAAATGCATGTTGCATAAAAATTGGGCATATGAGGCTTGTAGGAAGATACTCATTTAACATCAAGTACACATAGATATGCATTCAAACTTAAAGTAACTGCTGAAAAGGACTCCATCAACAGGGTGCAAGTGAAGTGCACTTGACTCTTTGACTGCCTGATATCACTGATGATGCCAATGAAGAATGTCTATGCCTATAGACGAAATGGCTCAGCGCCTTCCTCTTTTATATATGGACCACAAATGAGTTCCCCAATAATTTTTTTCACCCACAAAAAAATTCAACAAACGGCAAACAAACGTTGGAAAGTAAATGTTGGCAAGTTACTTGTGCTGTAGCTGAAAAAATAAACGAGCATGGCTACATTACAATAAATATGGAAATGATGTATTAAAATTGGGACAAATCTCACCCATTTTGCATTGACAACCGAAATCCTTGGAATTCAATTTCCAACAGATGGCTTATATTTATTAGGTACATTTTTCTCCCACCACAATCCAGGCACAAATGTCTAGACATGTCCAGAATTGGTTATCCATGAGTTATTAAGCTAATAGCAAAATGTTGGTGTCCTCCATCTCATTATTGTGTTGTGGGTGTCCTCTTAACTGGACAGAAATGTCAGGCTCCATGACCAAACGAAGACATTTTAAGCCACTGGCTGCTCCGACTTCAGAGTGGTTTGCTGCCAAACTGTGGGTATTGTGAGCCTTCAAATGGGTGTCTTGGGGACGACTCAGCACTGAATCAATATCCAGTTAATTTCAGGTGACACGCTCACGTCTTTGCGGTGTCTCATACATACAGGCCTTTTCTGTAGCCCGGGGAGCAGATCAGGACACTGGACCGACCTGATGATACACATCCAGGCTTTCAGTTATTACACTATTAAGATAAACAGTATGTGATGTAAACTGTTACAAAATGAGATGAAATATTCATTTTCTTTTTCAGTGAAGGAAATACTGTGGAACTTCGGTTGTCGAACATATTTTGTACCGTAACACATAATGCAATGCAACAAATCATTGATTTCTCCAAAACGTACCGTGCAGCAATGTCCGAGACACGAACAGCATTTTCATATTTGCTTTCAGTTCAACAGTTGTTCTCACTGCTTCACTCTATTCTTTTCCAGTAGTATTACTGCTGCCTTCTTTGGATCCCTGAGAGCTAAGGAGAACAAAGTGGAAAAACACGCACACGAAATGAAACGTTTAAGGAAGTCTTTCTCCGATGGCAAGTTGACTCAAACTGAACCTTCTCGGGTAAGCTCCGCCTTCGTTCACGTACGCGCGTTCGGTTCACCTCATCTCCATTCGTGCGTTCGAGCGCCGAAAATTTGTTCGACTTCCGAAGCAATTTAAACTCCATTTTTTTGGTTTGAATACCGAGTTGTTGGACTACTTTTTGCGGTTTTCTGCACACCGTACAAACAGAACTCACTGGCGGGTTCACGTCTCTCACTGAGCCGTGCAACAATTTTCTTTCTGTTCATAACAGATAAGGCCAGGAGATCTTTCTCGACATGGAGCATGTCTGTTTACGTGTCTCTGCTGAAGTAGACTTGATGGTGCCCAGTGATAACGGCGATGACTCGCAAAACATTAAGCACCAAGCAAATTGGATTAGATGCCTGATGAATGATGCTTCCTGTTGATGGTCCTGCAGATTCATGAGGCTGGTGTCTCTGTTAAAGTCCTGTAACACAATCCTGACTAATGCACTTGGTATTTTTATTTTTTTCACCAGCAAGCTTAGTCTTATTTTGTACCATTAGTTTGATCATTAGTGGTGAGGGAAATCATTGAACACATTGAATCCACATCCTCAGCTTTCTAGCAGGTCTACATTTCTCATGTGGTGAAGCTGTGATGGACAGTTGATGTAAACTGTACATTTTAAACTCACAAATGGAAAAGTATTCTTTATTTTTTAAATAGCTAAAGTAATAAGATTGGCTTTTAATTTTTTTTACTAGTACAAGCACTGTAGAATTTTCCTGCAATGCACCAAAACATTTTTGTCCTTATTTTGGGTTATTTTAATTGCCCACAGTAGCAACCTCAGCTTGAAGAGCCACAGCCTAATCTTGTCCTTGAGCTTAGCTTGTTCAGCAGAAATAGCCTCATATTCCCGAAAGCAGAATCCCTGAAAGCTAAACTTCTCTGTTGACCTGTAATAATACTGTTTTAATGAGAATTCCCTGAGCGAGCACTCTAGCATGCTCTTTGTTAGACTTTTGCTTACCATATTAGAAACTAATAGTTACCTCCGCCAAGGAGGTTACGTTTTTGCCGGCGTCTGTCTGTCTGTCTGTCTGCCTTTCAGTCTGTCAGTTAGCAATGGAATGGACTTGCTTTTCAGCCTATTATACATTTGATATTAGAGATAGAGATTTTTAACAAGCGTAATTTTATAGCTTAGTCAATTCCACATCAGAGCATGTCAACAGATTTGTTACCTCGACCAAGGAGGTTATGTTTTTGATGTTCAGTTTGTCTGTCTGTCTGAAAGATAAAAAAAAAAAAAACCTGATGATGGGTCTTGGTCTAACTTAGATTCCATTCAATTCTGAGAGTTATCCGGATGCCCGACAAAAAAAAATCCAGATTTTCATGTTAGGCTTTATAGAAAAACAATTCTTGTAAAATATGCTTTTAATTTACCCACAAAAGAAATTACAGTCATAAAGGGGTCCGATATGTACTATAATGCAAGATGTCTTCTGGATCTGATCCAGAATGAGGTCAGGAAAAAAATATTTAATTCTAAAGTTGAAACCCCATTTATGTATTCAAAAATCTGTTAAAAACACACATCAATTCTGATTCACTTGTAATTTTCATGGTTGGTGTGTAAAGATACCAAGAACAATTTAGAACCTTATGATGATGATCCAGATCACCATGTGGACGGTGTAAATCCAATTAGGAGGGGAATGAGCGACTTGGCGGAGGTCTGTGCTCCCAGAGTGCTTTTCTAGTTTGATTTAATAACTGTGTGAGACAGCCTTTTCTGTTTATGGTGATCTTTTCTATATTTGTAAGTCACTTCCTCTGAGCTTATTGAGTATGATCATGTTGAGCCCGCAGTATATTATCTTCCCTGTTTCGGATAAAGGTGGTTGAAACCTGAAGGTGATCATTGGATGAGCTTGAATGTTCCTGGTTGTGTGGTGAGGTCGGCAGAGCAGTTCAGGAATGCTGTAAAGATAAATATTTGTTTACAGGTGATCAGATTCTGACTGGTGTTGGACAGGACCATCACTTTGCGTTCATCTAATTGTCATGAATCTGAATCCCCTCTCTCGGGAGGCTGTGCATCATCTCCTGAAACGCCAGAAGAGAGTTGGTTGTGCACGACTAAGCGTTAGTCTTCCCAGCCTTAAGTCAGCATCCCAATAAATCCCAATGCATTCAAACTGCAGCTTAAAGATTTGGGCACCCGGGAACATATTTCAGCCTGACACATTTCCCTTTATCCATTATTAAAACACACAAATAAATGTACAGACACAAAATCATTTCATGATGAATAACAACAGTTAAGGTCTGTTGCAGTTATGCACATTTGGACTGCATACAAATTCACCCCGAGTCAGAAAAACTGCAATCTTCCACTGCATTGATTTATTTGTGTGACAAGTAAACAAGATTAAATAGCCTCCTTCATGTTTACATGTTGTTGGAAGATACGACTTTCTGCAAGAGAACTGATCCCTTAAGGACAAAACGACTATGAATATAAACCAAAAGAAACCTGCTTCACAAATTAAAAAATTATCTTAAAGGCAGTTAACAATTGTTGAAGTCAGGGTTTAAAAAGGATCTTCATTTGAGCAGCAGGTCTAAAGAAACAGCCTTTAATCTTCCTTCTTTAACTACATTACCAACAATGCAACTCGAACACTTGAAGTTTCTGCTTGGGTTTTGTGGTCGTTACACTTTTAGTGGTTGGTTTAGTAGCCTTGTGTTGCTAACATCTGTCCACTCCAACAGACATCCAGTAAAGAGAAATGGCGATTCCCACAGTTCCCTCCTGAATCATAAAGAGACACAAACAAACTTTGTGTTAAGATGTGCTCCATCTGTGATCAACAAGTCCTGTATAATAGCTACGTCTCGGAAAACAGACAGGTAGCTATAGTGTTGTAATGAGGCATTGTCATCTTTGCATCTTTGGGACATCTTTAATTGGTTCAAAACAGTTTTAATAACAGGAAGACAGTCACCTGAAATGACTTTGAATTATGTATGAGGCATAAAAATAGATCCCACTGCAGCAAATTGAATAAATTATCAATGAGTAAATAGATATCAGAGAAATTTTGTTTTCTGTTGAGAATAAGCGGAAACAAAATTGTGTTTACCTCATGGCTTGTTAACCTGCCACACGGGGGTTGAACAATGGAGTAATTACAAAACACGCACAGTCGTTGCATTCTCTTTACACTGTTTAAATTGAATGGGGAAATTTGATTCTGGGTATCCTCAACCAAAGCCTCAACTAAGAAATAAATGTAAACAATAACAAACAGTGGATCCTGGTCTGTTGGTGAGCCACTCCAGCATGACCTTTCCACATTGTTGGAAAATGATTAAGGGATGCCCATACTGTGATTTAACATCTGTGCCAGCATTCCGTTTATCGATTGTGTCTTCAGATCTGAAATCATTAGCCAGCGCAGACTGTTCGAAACGTAGTCGATCCTCCTCCTCCTTTATATCGCTTTTCATCCTACAGCATTCGCTGCTTTTTCCATCCGCGTTCCATCCAACACATGCAGCACCCAGAATTGATCTCGCAATTCTCTCATTACATCCATGGCTTTGGTCATGGCTAAGTATCCGTAGCATTATCAGAACACTTATGGATTGGTAGATTTATTTTCTTTCTCTGACTTTTTTGCTCATTTAAATGGAGCATTTCAAATACTTTCAACCCCTTCTTCAGTATGCTGCACTCTCAACGGCCACGTTCTGTTAACGTGTGCTAATCCTTTCATCTATTCTCTTAACCTTCTGCATCTTTAGCTTCTTACTCATTTGCCTTCGAATGCAGACATCATCAAACCAAAGTTTCGCTCTGACGCTAGAGAGCTGCACCCTTCACAATAATTGCACATATCTGTCTTAAACATCTATGAATTATAAGTATATGATTAATAATTCATCTCTTTGCTGGCTGTGCTAATGTGAACAAAGTGACCTTATTTTTCATCAGCTTTCAGTGTGCCTCACGCATGAGCTGCAGACACTTCAAGCAAACACCGCTATAATTATGTTGATAGTAATCTTTTATTCTAGTAACACATGTTTTTTTTAATGTGCAATTTAACAGGAAATTAAGACTGTAGAAGATCACGGTGTTATATGTGTTCCTCTGTCTTTTTAATGTTTTAAGAGCATTATTGAAATGCTGCTTTTTGCAGAAGATCTGCGGAGATCAATCAATGATATGTCTTTATTCTTCCATCCACAGAAGAAGGTAATGGTGTCAGTCAGCTTTTTGCCTTCAGTGTAGCTCCTCCATCTATTGATCATGATGTACAGGTCGATCCGTCTTCAGGCGTATGAATCTCTCTGGCTGCTGTGGGTTCAATGTTGAAATAGATCTTTGGGGCAAAAGGGCCACATGAAAAGGTGAAACTACATTTCTGATGGTTAACACTGTTTTGTAGAGCAGCAGGCCCGGAGAGTGAAAGCTAAGTTTTCCCAGTGGTGCAGTGAGTATGAGTCATGATGAACCATATGCTGACTCCTCATGGCGAGCTATCGATCCGCTGCCGGGATCACCTTCTGGCCATCATCTCTCGGCCTCATTAGCAACAGGGCTTATTAGCCGAGTAGGGCTAATGTGTTGGTGTTCAGATGAAGCTCGCAGCGAAAGGAGAAATCACATTTAATTTGGGACTTTCATGCCTGACTGGCATTGTCTAAAAAAAAATACATGGAAAAGAAATCAAACACATAGCTAAACAGGAATGGAAGGCCAGATGTGATCCCAGTTGATGATCAGTGGACCAGACAGTTGTGAAAAATACAAATTCATTGGCTGACAGGCTTAGCTTTTAGTTCCACAGAAAAACAAAATAGTTTGAAAATGAATTGTGAGCCCCAGTCCATCCTAGAGTTATTTTCTGGTATTCTGGTCATCTTTTTTTTGTAAAGCCACATTTTCCATTTTACTACGACCACACAGATGACAGGTATGACTTACACAAAGATAAATACCAGATCTGCGATAAAGGAGAAATATCCTCGAGCACAGATTTGGAGATCATTGCCTTTGTTAGATTATAAATTTAACAGTGTTTGTCTTTTGTTTTCCTGTGGTAGGATATCTCGAAGCCCCCCGGATGTGTCAAAATGTGCGCAAAAGGTGACCCTTGAACCTAGATTTTAAGATTGAAAAAAATAATCATCCATGCAACTGATGTTTTTCAGCTCTGACATGCTGTTGAGGCGGTGGGGAAGGACGGAGGTGTCATGTCTTGATGGCGTATTAATGGAGAATGAGAAAAAGGAGTGAGTGTCTTGTCACCGTTTACAAGGCGCTGCTGGATTCCTGTGTAAAACGTCACGCCGCACACCGAGGTTGCCGTGTTGTAACCCACTCCTCTCTTGCCTGTGGAGGGCCAGCACGCCGTCTACCATCACACGCTAGTGCGGCTTTTAAAAGCAACTTAATTGGAGCGCCGCTGCATGACCTCTGTGTGAAAAGAGTTGGCGTGACACAGGTTTTACTAAAGCTGCACTTTTCAACAACTTGTCCTCTTTCTGTTTGTCTTCGCATTTGTCCATGGATCAGGGGGTCGGTTTGTTCTCAGCCAGCCATCTTCTAAGTGGTTTGATGCGAAACATTTTGCCTTGGAAAGCTTTCTTTTTAAACACCTGCCTCCGAGCAGTTCATCCTGGCCTTTCCTTCCCAAAGTTTGCTTCCTGAGGAAGCATGCGGCCGATGACTCGCCTTCTCCGACCAACAGCTCTGGTTCTTACACCGACATTAATTTGCTCAGGTTTGTGCGAATAGAACCGCGACGACGGACACCCTCTGTGGTGTTTACAAGTAAGATAACACTTCCTCACCTGTGGGAGGTGGACCGGTCAGCCCCTCCATTGAGAGCATCAGCCATCTCAGACAGACAGACGCCAGAGCGCATGGTTGCCTGCTGCTCTCTTTGCCAAATCTTCACTGAATAGCCATTATCAATATTCCAGTAAAGGGTATCGTTTTACTTTTTAAATATCACACTAAAAGCAGAAATTCTATTTCCCTGGTAAACAACTCTGGATTATTTCGTGGGTACAAATATTGACAATTAACAAAACTTATTGGAAGTAACGCTATGATTTATACATCACTCTATACATGCAGAATATATAGGTGTGTGTGTTTGTGTGTGTGTGCTTTAAGCTGCAAACATATTTTTGAAAGCTGCTCGTAACGTCTAACCCTGACTGGGGACAGAAATATTTATAACAAAATACATTTTGTAATCGCAGTCAAAGAATGTTTCTAATGATAAGCGGGGGCTGCTCTCGTGGCCAGGAGGTCAAAAGGTGCCCCTTTAGTGTCAACCAAGCCAACTTCCTGTCTTTTTCTTGGTACAAAGATATGCCCCAATACAAAAGCTCTGTACATGTAATGTGTGTGTGTGTTATAAATGACGTGCTATATCATATTATGTTGTTTTTTTATATTGTACTTTGTCATTCAAGACAGTTGGAGGACAAATTTCCATGTGAACGGAATATATAGTGTTATCTGATCCTGTCTAATCTACTGTCTCCTATCAGGTGAAGACAAAAACATCCTAATGCTTTAAATTTGATCAAAACCAAGATTGAAGAGTAGGGACTATTAGAAACGTAATCCCTCTCAGTCATCACCTGCTGTCTGTGTTATTTTTTATAAAGTTTTAATACGAGCGCGTGAGATTAAGCCAATAAACAAAAAAAGAGAGCGTTGGGAGGACGGCAGCTTTACACAGCTCCAGTGAAGCTCTTTATTAGGTGTCTGGACTGTAGATTATTGCGTTAAGTGGAGATAAAATAGCACAGCATGGTGCGATAAAGGGCAACTTTTGACTTGTACGCCAAAGGTCATAGGTGTTAAAGCCAATCTGACAGCCTTTATCCTATTACATCAAAAGAAGGATGAACAGTCAGAGCGCTGTGCGTTTTGTGAACCAAATCCAAATGGGTTCAAATCAAAGACAATAATCTGGATGTCGCGGCTGCTGCGCCTCCAGCGTCCAGGTCTTCCTACGACGTGTGTGTGTGTGTGTGTGTGTGTGTGCGCGCGCTGTTGTGCCGTGGCGCTTATTGCCAATAAGGAGAAGGTGGAGGATTTACGCGCCGCTGGATTCGAGCGGCTGAAATCGCAGCCACTCCACTCCATGTTTTGCCCTGCCCTTGCGCGCTCTGCTCGCTGTGCAGCGTGCGTCCCCGACGCATTTCGCCGTCCCCCCCGCGCTGACAGCAACACAGGACGCCGCTGTGTGCGCGACAGAAGTTGCTGGCACGGAGAGCACCAGGTAGAAACTGTCTCCCCACCACGGATCTCGCCCCGAGCCGGGATCCAATCAGCAATCAACAATCGGCGTTGCGTTTACGCGGAGGATGCTTTTGCAATGAGTTGGACGTACCAGAATCTAAACTGAGGAGTGATTTCTTTCTTTCTTTCAATCAACAATCTGCAGGAGGAGAACATCTTCCCCACTCGTCTCTTGGATTCTTCCCATTTTCTCACGGAGCTCGTCTTTCCCTGCGTAACACTTGTGAAGGATTTCACTGATGAATGCGATGTGGAGACTGCAAGTCGCCTTATGTGCTCTGCCGCTGCTGCTGTCCCCGTCATCTGCTGCTGAGAGCAAAGCGCGGAGCTGCAGCGAGGTTAGGCAGGCGTATAACGTGCAAGGATTCAGCCTCGTCAATGTGCCGCATCAGGAAATATCAGGTAGGCGAAGCTGTTTCCCCCCCCCCGCCGCCACGTGCCATGTCCTGTGTGTGGCCCCCCCGATGATCAAACAGTATGATGATTATGAATGTGGTGGTGGTGATGAACACACACGGGATGACACCTCTACCCAACCATCCCGGTCCACCACAGCCGTGATTTTACGCAGTTAAATAAATCAAAGACGCGTCATTTAAAACCCAGCAGAGCTGTGTGATCAATAAGGATGATCATCTTCTCTCGATGCTGGCTGTCACTTATTTTCCTGAAAGCAGACACCAGAAATTGGATGTAATTCTAAAAAGGTTTCACCTGCGCAACAACCGTCACCTTAAATCACACGCATAAGTTTCCGACTTTGGACTTTAGGTATCAAACGAAGACAAAATAGCCTCTGAGATGTTTTATCTATTAAGAAGAAGTTAACTATTTAACAGCCAGATAGATATTCACCGCATTTGAGATCCTTCCTGAACAGATCATCTCCAACAGATTCAGATTAAAAAAAAAAAGACTTTGCAGAGCAGAGCAGGCTTTAGTTTAGTCAATGTCTTCATACCTGTTGCTCACATTCAACAATAAGATCATGGAGTGTGTTATGTTGTATTTGGGTGGATGGTGGATGGTGTCAACCAGTAGGGGGCTGCATGCACTCAGCATGAAAGGCTCCTTTCTGTGGGTTTCTTCTCTTTGATTCCTTTAGGCAACAGCTTAGGTTTTAATTCATGCTCTTTGCTACAGCAGAGATATGGCTTTTTTATTATCTCTTGTGTGGCGCTAATCATATTTATGGTCAAAGTAGGAAAGGAGATTAGTCGGTCAATATATAGACTGCTTCCTGAGAGGGAAGAGGGGGAGCAGAGGGGCCTGAATTTAATCCCTCTATTGCCTCTAACAATCAAAACAGAGATGCTCTATTGGTGATTGGCAGCGTTAAGCAGTAATTATCACACATCCGTCTTATTTGCTCTCAATAGGCTTTTGGCTGGATTGGATTTTGATGGCTTTGTTGTTGATTTAACAAATGTAAATCTTGCTGAATCTTCATTCTTACAATTAGCGCTTATATGTTATCTTTAAAGGAAGAATATTGATTTGGTGTCCTGCGATACAGCGACCGGATGTGATGCAGACAAAAGTGAGACGGCTTCTCTGAAAAATATGCAAATTATTTTTCAGGCGCTTGAGATAAATATGTAGAAAACTTCTTCCCCCCCCCCCACACACACACACAAAAATCAGTCCGCTCCGTGAGCAACAAGTGTTCTAGTTCATCGGCTAGTCAAAAGGCTTCAGCAGACGGTTCAAACATCAAGCTCAGTGTGGTTGGACTGAACGTCTATTCTTCAGTTGCATATCTGACCTGACCGACCAACACAGTGACTTCTGATGTTGCCCTCTGTTCCTCATTCTCATCATGGCTATCGATAAGTGGTTCAACACTGCTTTAGTTTGTCCGGTGGATTTTAGCTACTGAATATATTTCACTGATGCAGAAAGTCTGTCGTGCAAAGATTGATGAGCCTGTCAATTTCAAAATCGCCTGTCGTCAGTGCAACGTGTATGCAACTCGTTTGAAAATACTCAAACACGTCTTTATTTTATCCTGTCAACTTTTCAGGATTTGATCGCATGTCTAACTTGACGTGTGTGGCCCACTTGGCCCACGGGGGCACTCACTCAAGCCAAAGACAGAGGTCTGATGGCCCCTAATAGATCTTAATCATGCATGTTTGGCCTGCAAACCATGCATAATTGGATCTTGTCTTCAAATAACTCTCTGCTAACCACAGCAGAGGTTAGATGTAGGCCTAAAAAGAGGGTATTGTGAAAATCACTCAATTATGCCCCATTATCTATGCTAAAGGTCGTGTAGTAAGCTGCATCGGCGGCGTCCGTGCTCGTCCCGCCGTCGCTTGCGGTGTCATGCTAACTGCTGTGCCTCCAGATCTGCTTCTGCAGAGGTGGTTACCTCAGGTTTGTCAGTTCGTATTTGCATAAGCTAATTATTCTGAAAGCGCTTTTGCATTGTTGCCGCCGAGGTACATTATTTAAGACGGGGGGGGGACAAACAAACACAGATGTGTTTAATTAATGCCGGTTGTTTTCCTTTCTCAAAATGCTCTTGGCTAATTATTGTATCAGCATGTCGTTGTTAATTAAATTATTTTCCTTTTGATTAAAATTAATGTATCCATTTCCAGTTTGCTGTATTATTATTATGGGCTTGTGGGTGGAATTATAAAAATAAGCTTCTATCTTTTTACCTTTTTGCTAGAAACGTTTTTAATAAGCACAATCACACACGTATTACCTAAATTCTAGGGGCCGGCCTTTATTGAAATATTACAGTGACGTGTGAAGAGGTCTCTCCAGAGTCATAAAACGTATCCAGAACACGAAGGTCCTGGTAAAAAATCAATTCGAGCGGAAACCAAAATTGATATTTCAAGAATTGCACCAGGAGGCCAGATCATTTCTGTGTCTAATACCTTTCTTTTTTTGTGTAAAAAAATAATTTTGATATAAAACTTCACCCACATTGCCCGGGCAACCCTCTCAACCACTGCGCCACCATCGCACCAGTAACAAGTATTACACCAGTATCTACTCACAATAAATTGTGGTCTCAATAATTCCTTCTGTCCTTCATGTCCTTCATGAATTATGAAACCAACGTTTTTTGGTTTCATAATTTCCACATTCTTCTCTTTTAATTCGGGGTTCTTGGTCTCTATATGTGCCGAAGCTGTTTTTACCCCTTCATTGCCTCATTAACGAAGCTAATCAGCTGTTGTAGATGAACCCGTGTTTTAAATTTGACTCCTGGTTTGTCTGTTAAAAGAAGTTTTCTTTTCTAGGAGATCGTCGGCTCCTATTATTCCTCCTCAGTTGGACTTTTCCCTTTAGCAAAGAAGCTCTCCAAAGATGTTTGTTTTTTATTAATTTGTTAGTTTACGGCTGTTTCTTAGTAACGTATCACGTGACCAATAAAATTCACAGACGAATGTTACGTTGGAGAAAATCCGGTCGTTTTTCCAAAATAAAACACCTTTTAGACGCTAATAATCGATACAACGGAAATTGTATACATTAGTTTTTCTTTCTGTGCGGCCCGGTAACAAATGCCTCACGGACCGGTACCGGGCCGCAGCCCGGTGGTTGGGGACCACTGGCCTAAAGGACTCATGAATGCCTCAGCTGGCTAGCAGTGCGGGGGGCGGTGGGAGTTGGAGGCCGGTCACAGCTCTGACTACGAAAAAGTCAGAGCTGTCTGAGTGTCTGAAGAGCGCCATGCAGTCTCCTCGGCGCCACGCCGAATCTGACTAATGTCTAAATCTGGCTCGTGGAGGGCTTCATCAAACACCGCGTTTAGCTTGTGATTTCATCGCCATCGCTTCGCCGTACTGTCGGCCGCGCCGTGTGTTGCGCAGCAGTCAACCAATGACACGGCCCCGTGTGTGAGACTCTCATCCCAGTGTGCACATGTCAGTTAGTTATGATGCTACACACCCAGTGCTGCTTGATTGTCAGGCCTTTGTTCATCAGCACGACGTCTACAGTCGGGGCCCTGCCAGGAGCTCGAACTCCAAGGCTTTGCTATAATATCGGCAGGGTCGGCGTATCTCATGGGTCGACTCAACTCTGTGCGACAGCTTTGAAACAAAAGCACTTGATGTGCTGCAGTTCCTTTTGAAGAGAGCTGCCCGGGAGTTTTATTTCCTTTCCTCAAGAATAACAAATACCTCTGGGATTCATCCCTGGAAATTTTAAATAATAAAAGAATTGTTATTAGCTTTGACACAAGCCAGCATTTTATTTTCTCATGTGAATTTCTGACGCTTTAACTCTGTTTATTGCCGAGATCTGTTCGTGGCTGTTTGCTGTTGGTGAGACGCATGCAGTTTCCCCAATTCCCTTCAAAACAACCCCGATATTACACACATTTGCTGTTTGTACTTAAACGGAATTGGGACCCTTGTGAACACCTCTGCACCGAGCACATAGTTAACATTTTCAACACTGGAGCTTTGTCGACTCAGACGTCGCTGTAGCTCCTATGAATTCAATTGCACCACTTACTAACATCTAAATGTTTGTCTTGTTAGTGAAGCTAGATATAGCTATAGCTATTAAGTGAACTTGAGATTCTAATGAAAGGAGCATTTCATGTTGGAGGCTATATATTAGTCAATCCACTGTGAGACCTTGGTGTCAACTCCTAGCAGCCTGACAGAGAGAGGAGGCAGTTCAAGTGTTGCACTTGAAGTATACTTTGCTTCATTACCGTGATGTCGCAGCCCGGTTTGGTTTAGGGAAGGATCACCATAGTTGGTTTGGGATTCAGATTTTACTCTGAGCATGTGCATCGCATAATTGGTTTCAGTTGGTTTGTTTTCACATTTTCAGGCATCTCATTTAGCTTATAATAACCATGAGGGTGGAGTTTAAAGAACAATCACATATGTTTTGTAAGGACCCTAAATTGCTCGGTTTAGTTTGCTTGTTTTTACACTTATTGCACATATGAACTTCACATTAATATACGCGTATGGAGTATTTCTGCCCTTGGGTAGTCATTTTCTCATTTATTTTCTATACTTGAAGGGCAGGTAAGCAAAATGAATTTGGGTGTAATTTTAGACGCTTGCAGCCAGATGTCTAATGACGCGATATCTTTATTGAAAGAATGGGAATACCACTCTAAAAGCCCTAACCTAGTACATATCCATATACAAATTCTACAGGGCATTTTTTTTCTCAAGCCCATTAGGATGCTCTAGAATCTGCCAAATTGGAAATAAGTATCTTGCCAGTCTGAATACATCTTCAGAGGGAACGCTTAATGTGATGTGAGGGAGATTGCGGTGTGTGTGTGTGTGTGTGTGTGTGTATGTGTCCGTAGAACAGTTTAGCCTCACTTCCCAAGCTTTTCTCTTTGCATTGTGATCGAAAATGGCAAAAGTGTTTTGTTTACGCTGGGAAAGATGGATTGTTTGCTCGACACCCCAAAATACGAGATTGGGACGCTTCCAGCTGTAGCCTATACTTCCCTAGCTTGTTGTCAGATTTTGGTGAATGAGGATATTTTACAGTTATCCTGACCTGAAGAACGTGTCGGCTTGCTGCAGGCATCCATGCCTGAAATGCGTATGTTTTCGCCTCCCGGAGGTCTTTCTTAGCTCCGTGTGTGGTGCTTTCTGGGCAGCGTGAAAAGCTCCAGCAGCTATAGCGCCGGATTTCAATCAACCGCTGGCCTAAATCAGTTATCAGGGCGGCCGGATTACAGCTCTCTACCCTGTGAAGCCTTTCATGGAACTAGAAAAAAGCAACGGCAGAAGAAGCATGTGAGTGCATGTTTAGGGATTAAAGCAGCTCTAAACAAGTTAGAAAAATAACCAATTTAAAAACAAAAATAGAGCTTTAGGCTTGAAGAACTTGACTAACCATGTGTTGAAACCAGCAGGTGAGAGGAGCTGTGGGGCACGAGGATAGAGTCAGGGAGGAAGGTATCCACGGAGATTTGAGCTCTTATTGAGCCTTGCTGCCTTTTTATTGTTTCTGCAAAGTCGAGGGAAGGGGTCAACTTTACTTCTCTTGTAATCACATTAAAAAAAGTAAAACCGCCGCAGGAGGTAACGGGAGGAACGGCCACATGCTGTATTTATCCATCAGAAAAATAGTCCCCCCCCCCCCCCCCCATGACTTATGCCTCTGAGGGTGGTGCAGGAATGTTGTTTGGGATGGACGTGGTGCAGCAAGGGTGAGTTGCTATGTGTGTTTGTATGGCAGCTTCCTGATGCGCTCATAGGGGAGGGCCTTGGCGGCGATCTGGAGCCATATAAAACGCGCTGTTTACTACACGGATGCTAATAACTTATTCTGTAGCCGAGAGGGCGCTTGTGGTTTTCCTGCAATCATTCTGTTAGAGAACTAAGGTGCTCTGTTGTGTTTATTGCCACTGTTTTGCTTTTTGTCCATAGAGCCTCTTGTGCCTCTGGAGAGAAGTCTCGAAATAGAAGTCCCAAGCTTGACACCAATGATGAGGCTCGGAGAGACTGTGTTTTGGGAAAACACATGTCATATCGAGGTGTCAAAGATGCAAATGCATTTTTACACCGGGGACTTTGTATTTTTGTTTTTTTAGACACAGACAGGTACACATGGATGAGGCAGCGTGGTAAATAAGCCACCCTTCAGGGACTCGTGAGTAAACAGGCATTACGCGCAGATAAACATGGTTATCCAAAATTGTCACGGAAGGCTCACGCGCTGTCGACGTGCGCAGACAGCGATGACGGCAATGGCGAATGACTCGCATCGCAGGATGCTTCTGTCCCTGAAAGAGCTCCGCGGTCGTAGGGAGGGAGCTTTCGATGTTTTTAAATCAATAGTACAGATGTACTAAAAAAGCATCTGCATGTTAGATCAAGTAAAGTCACAAGATTACGTGAACCTGAGGCCTGTGAACGTCAGTCGGTATTATAAATATAGTAATACTGTTGTCATTGAATTCTTGAAGCAGGAACCTAATATATATATACTATCTCGTGACTAGTGAGACGAGATTTTATCTCGGGTCTTGTAGGGGTGTCTAAAGAATATTTTGTTTTTGTCACAATGTTTATTTCTTTACTTGAAAAATAAAAGGCTGCACCCACTAGTCTTTTGCATACTTAATTCAAACAGGAGTTAATATTTGTTTATTTGTCTACTGGTGGATTTGCAGCATTCCGAGTTTCCACATCATCCGGGTCATGGCCCAAAGGCATTGCCTTTTTCATTGATCTTTTTCGAAAGCACAGAGGAAAAATCTCCGTTAGCCCATGGATGTACACACAACTCTCCACAGTGGCGTCAAGTCAAGTTTTCATCAAGTATTTTTATTTGGATTCTTCAACCACATTCCTGCGTAAACCAGTCGCTTCATGACACTCTATCCGAGGCGATATAGCTTCACTGTCATCACAAACATATCTTTTATGTTTTCCATAGAGGACTCCTACAGTTCTGTGATGTGTGAATGAGATACAGTAATCATTTGCACAATTCATTCACAGCATATGAGTGAATGGGGCCGTTTGCAGAGCCGGGATATGGGTCGTAATTGGAATGCGGCCTTCATGTACCCAGATACATTTTTGTTTCTGTGCTGTTTTTTCCCTGCAACAGCAACGGCTCACTGAATGTTCAGGTCAGGACATTCAGTTATTAAATGGAAGGCATTTTCTCTGTTAATAGGCAATCCATCCATCCATCCATCCCTTCATCCATCCACCTGCATGACTGAATGACTGAACTCAGCAAGTAATGGTACAATGGAAAAATCACATTAATGACTTCAAAACATCCCTTAAAGTACATAGATTAGAAAACTTTACACCTTAAATGTATTACAAGAGTTCACGACCCAGTTTAATGGGATCTCGTCTGCGGCTTTGTTGCAGAGAGGCCAATTGGAGATCCTTATTATTTTTGCGTTGACACGAAAACTAAAAACTACAGGGCTGATCTGAACCCCCGGGTCGCAGTTTCGCTCTTTAATTTAGCATTAATTCATAAGCTTTTTCATGTGAGACAAAGATCTGTCGCGCGTGAGAGATGGAGTTACTTCACTGCACCGCCATGTTTCCATTTCATTCCGTTAAAGGTGCTGCATCCTGGGAATTCAGGGATGCAGTGTAAGAGTCAAAGTCGCACAGAGTTGCAGATTTTGATGATTGCTTTTTGCAAAAATGCCAAAAATGTATGCTTTAGATTGCTTGATCGATGTCTTCACTCCGCTAACGCTGTATCGCCATAGAGCAGGATGTATTTTGCATAATTTACGATTGGCTGGCCGGCTGTATTTTTAGATAAAATTGGCCAGTAATGAAGCATGACACCTAAATCTATCTGGAACTATAGGAGTACAGTGGCCTGAACTAGCAGATGATTGAAATCACCTTCCTTTGCCACTAATGATAGTGTGGAGCAGTCTTGCATGACGAGATATCTCTGCTCAGGCCATTGACTTAAATGGGGCTGTCTGCAGGGAGCCTGGCTGAGATGACATATGTGACAAGTGTCATAGAGCGTACCTCAAATGTCAGAAGGCCAGTTTAGAGTGTCGTCGCTCTGTGAGTGTCGATGAGGCTTGATAAAGAATACCTCTGGCCTTCGCAGTTTTAATCCCGTTTCTTCAAGGCTGCTACAAATGAGGCACAATCGGTTTGGGGCTTATGGAGATCGATGCGATCGATCGATGTCCAGCGTTTGCAGCTTGGACTTCCTGGCGTGTCAAATGAAACATCTGCCATTGTGATGCTTCTTGGCGCATCCTTGTTCTTTGGCTCCAGGAGGGTGCCAGAATCTGAAAAGAAGCCAACCCCCTCCCCCCTCCTGCTCCGAGAGTTCTGCCGTTTTCTGTCCCCTGAGTGAGCTGTCGGTAAATGAGTGGGCCGGTCATCTCACACCCTGGGGCTCTACCGCGGGCTCTTCAGACCACCAGCTGTTGTGTTTTGGACTAAGTCACGCTCCAGTTAGCGAGATGAATCCAAAGTGTAAGGCTTCAGCCTCACCGTCTGCCTCTTCCTCTTCATCTGCGCTGCGAATGTTAAATACAGCACATTTCAGACAACCGCGCCGGCACAGTTAAAAGCATCCCTTAGCTGGACACGCTCGACTATCTGGTCCCCTCGGCCTATTTACTTCCCTCACTGCCAAATTTAACATAATGATGGCCAATATTTTTATTACGAGTACACTACACAAAGTGAACATACTGTGGATGTGACTTGCATTCAACCCTACATGTAGGCCCATATTGCACACAAAAAAGGTGTATGGCTCGGAGATTAAAGCAGTCAATGGAATCATTTTATTTCCTTCAGATGAGCAATGAACAATTGTATTTTCCGACGGAGCAGCTGTTAAAGAGAAAGCAGATCGGCTATTTGAAGTGATGTAATATTAGATTTGTATTCAATATATGATTCTGAATCATCGCCTACTTTGTTCTTATTTGCACTGTAATTGTCTTTCAGAATGCTGGTCACAGCTATTAATCATGACCGATGCATTAGTATATTGTGAGTTTGCTTCAATGGACCTCATGCACGGCTGCTTCCTGCAACCGTGAGCAGCACCAAACTGCTCGGCGTGCACGATGGCTTACCTTTGACATTTACCACGAGTCTCCAAACCAGCAGCACACATATTGGTTTCAGACAAACAGTCGAGCGACGGTAGAAGTGCTGTCTAAAGCATTAATGCGCATGAAAGGGAGGCGAAAGGAGAAAAATGACTGCTCCACACAGGAAACCTGCATGTGAGGGTAAATACACAGAATATTTGTTACGTGAACAATCAGGAGCTTTTACATAGGTAAATAAAATTGCTGGGGTGAAATGTTTAATTCACAAATTGAAGCTTTCTGGTTTAGCAGCAGAAATGAAACTAAAGCTAAACAGTTGCATGGTTGATTTTGCGTTCATTCTGCCACCTGCGTACTCGTATGACTCGCGTATGTTAGCATCTCCTGCAGCGTCCGTCAACTTTGTCTATCTCCTCGTCACGCAAATGTGAAAAATGCTATCTTCTACTCGTTCTGTATTTCAGAAATGCAATATTCCCGTGATTTTATTATACGCTTTGTCTTTTCGGACAGCCGTGAACTCTGGTCTGAATTTCATTGCGACAATTTGAGTTGGTGCCTTTTCGTATTTCTAACTCTGTGATAACTTCTCATTTAGCTCGACAGGCTTTTTTAGTACAGGACAATTCTATCTCTGTGAATGAGTATGGGATGCCTCCAGCCGTTTTCATGTTTGTGGACATTCAGCAAAATATGTTGAGGAAAATAAATTAAACACATGAAACTACCAACGTTTTTTTGCCCTTTGGGATTTTAATCCAAACATAACACCTGCGTTTGTGTATCCACGGTATTAACCTCTTTCATTCAACACATACAGCTGGTATCATAAATGTGATGTAAATAATACATCTAATAAATGCATCTGCTTATTTTTTTTCCACGCATGCAAGTTGTTTTTTATTTAAATACGTCAGGCTGAAAAGCGCCAACATCTAGTTGGAGAACACGCCACGAAATGATGGACCCGAGCGACTGTGTTTGATTCCACTCGGGCCTTTAAGTCTCAGCCCACCACTTCGTGCCACCCAGTGAACCGTACATTTATCTATCTGCCGCCGTCGCTCAATTTATCAACTTTGAAAGTTAGAAAATCTCAGCAGTCTGCTGTGACATATGGTTCGAACGATTGTGGGAATTATCTGTGTCATCTTCTTTGGACATATTCAATTTGGGTCTCAGGCCCCAGTGGAAATAGTTGAAAGTGGGTGATGGAGAGGAGATCCAGATGGCAGAGCAGCGGTGAGATCAATCAAGCTTGATGCATTTTTTTCCCCCCACTTCAACACGCAGACGGATGTGATTTAACGCAGCGTATTTGGGTTTACTTCACATTTCTGTTGACAAGTTTAAAACACCTTGGAAAACAACTTGTTTATGAAAACGCTTTAATTATTCCATGTGATCACTTCTTATCATGAATCATCATCGCAGGTTTAATCCGGTATAAAAAGCAACGCATTGATGGTTTCGAACCAATAATTCAAATCCGGATGGAATAATTGAGCATTACGAGGCTTTCACAAAAAAAAAGAACGCCGTCATTCAACAACCTTTAATTGAGCTCCCGTTTGCCCTCTAATCTAAGCCGTGTCAGCTGAATAAAGGGCTCTGTAAATGTGATGCAGCCCAGAGAAAGAATGTGTGACGGGCCAGAGCGACACCTGAGTCGATGGATCGCAAAGATAGAGGTGTCAACCTTTCACTGGGGGCAGAGGCTTAGCCAGCATTATATATTCTACCATTCACCGGACGGGACTCGGCTGAACTGTTTAATCCAAGGAGAGAAATACCAGCACTGTCATCGGCTATCATGCAGGGAGATTTTCGCTCAACACCTGTACAGTTGACAAAAAAAAATGTCCCTACAGCTATAAAGTACAATAATAACTGCAGTCTGGATTGTTGTTTTATTAATGGAATACATTTACATGCATGTTTGGCTTTGACTGTAGTTTGGGCACCATTTATACGTAAATGCTTGTAATAGAGCAAGTGATGGACATGGATAGAATCAATGTTGAAAACCTGGATGGGAGATGCAGACAAGCTGAATTAAAGATGTGGTACAAGACCTGGCTTAGGGGTGGGGAAACTCCATTCTTCAATTGAAATGTCAAGAGCGTGAACCTGCTTGAGCGAACCTGTGTCCTCATTTGAAGGCAATGAGAATCTCATTACTGCAGGAGCCAAGAGGAGGAGGCAATAGTCCAGGGGCAGAAGTGAATAAGTCTGGAGCCGGGCTGCGGCAGTAGATCAATGATAATAGACTTGATTCCTTCAAGATGGTGCTTCTCTGTTATTGACCTTTGCTTCCGTTGGTGGTGTGAAAACCCCACTAAGCGGGCGGCGGTCTAAACTCTTGCGGAGCCAGATAAAACACAGGTCCCGTTTTCAGTTGCTGACGTTACGATATCTTTTGGTTAACTCTGTAATGGCTGTGCACAAATGTAGACCGGATCAGACTGCAGTACGTCCTGCACACATTGCATTCGCACCATCACATCATTTCATGGGTTTTTCTCTGACTTCACAATCTGTTGGCTCTTTTTTTTTTTTTTGGCATGAAATGTCCGTATTTTATAAATGCTGGCAAGAGTGGTCAATAGATGCACCAGATGGCATGGCCCATATGCAGTTTGCCCTTTGGCCAGGTAGACTAATGAATCCTTTCGGGAGTTAATCACATCAAAACCCTCCGTGGGCTGCCTGGAATATTTGGGAGTTTTCATATTTTCCAGCAACATATGTTTGTAGTAATGGGGATGAATTCTTTTTTGGGGTGGGCTCATTGAGTATTTTAAATCCTCCAAGCAGAAGATTACAATGAGGTCAAACTGTACCCTTTCATGACGGGCCATGGTGGCGGCTTCGGACTGCAGCGTTGTCTATGGTATTTTTTCAGTTGCTTGTATAGTGAGTAGTTCTAATGGTTATGATCTAGTATTAGTTAACCCTGGGGGGGGGGGGGGGGGGTTAGTTACTATTCGTTTCTATTCGTTTCAGAAAATAACAAAAGCATTTGGGGAAAAAAAAGCCTCATCAGGCATCAGAAAGGAGC
Organism: Brachionichthys hirsutus; assembly: GCF_040956055.1. Classification (NCBI taxonomy): domain Eukaryota; kingdom Metazoa; phylum Chordata; class Actinopteri; order Lophiiformes; family Brachionichthyidae; genus Brachionichthys; species Brachionichthys hirsutus. Next base: position 3,111,714 of record NC_090897.1, read on the forward strand.
TGATGAGGGAGGTCATTGGCCTGACAGGAAGTACTAGTTGACTCAACTACTCTCTCTGTGCTGACAGTGGAAACGGATGTTTGAAAGAGCCGTTGGGGGTGGGGGGGGGACATTAACATCCTGTCTGGCCGCCCCAGTCTGGATCTCGAAGTGCAGCGTGAGTATCTAATAAAACCCAGCAGGAATTAAAGACTGGAATATGACTGGAATCATCAAACTCCACGATTTCCTGTTTAGTCATCAGAAGAAAAGCATCATGTAATGGAAAACAGAAACGGCACCATGCTGACTTTTGTTATTCATGATGCTAGCTGTATTTGTGACAGAAACATACCTCATAAAAGAGATGTGGGTGTTTCTCAAGGGTTTACAATCTTTGCAGCCTTTGCAAGGTTACCGGTTCTTCAGGAAGACAGAAGGATGGATGGATGGATGGCTCTTCCTCAAACCCAACCACGGTGAAGTGGTGGCCTTGGCATCTCCTTAACTTCAGCTTCAAAGACGCAGACCAATGAGAGTTCAACTCTTTGACTGCTGAGGGCTCAACTCTGGCAGCAAACACTACATCCAGACTCGCCTCCTGTTTTAAAGGTTATTGGCTCTGAATGAACAATTTTAAGTCCTTGTTGGAAACAAATTCAGCTTTGTCTTTGGTAGAACATTTTTCTTATCAGTAAAGTCTTTAAGAGAAAGTATTCTTTGAGTCGTCTTGTAACCCTTACATTCTCGGATTGATCTTGTTCTTTTGTCACAGTCGGAACACAGACACACTCATGAATCAGTCATTAATTGCCATGTAAAATGAAAGGTAAACGTCTACTGTCAAAAACCCAGCAGATCAGCAGAGTTTGAAATGATCACAAAGCAAAGATTGCAGAACTGTCCCAGAATATTTTTTTCAATAACAGTTTAATGCACGATATTAAGACTTACAAAACTTTTTTTAGGAGGGATAAGAAATAAATTGACCCTCTTTTACATGTTTGCAATATACGCCTGTGTTTGAAACCTTGCACAAGTGGACTGCAGCCTTTTTTAACATTAAGCGATACGAAGCCACAGGGAATTGAGGTCAAACTGTGAAATCAAGTGCAGCATATGATGTTAATGCTTCTTTAATCGCTCCACTCTATACTCCTCAGGTTTATCCACATCCCAACACGACCTATATTGTCTTGCCTTTGTGTTATTCTGCGGAACAGACAGTCTCGTTGTCAAAACAGAAATGCCACTCATGATGATCTTGAAGATCTTTAATGCTTTGGCGCATCCTGTGAAAAGGAGTCGCATCTGTGTGACGAATTAACGCGTGTCAAGCTGGCATTTGTCTTTCCATCTCCTCCACAGCTGTTCGTTATAGCGCCGAGCTGGGCCTACTGTATGTGAACGCGCTCTAAGAACTGGAGTCTCTAATTGTGCGTAATTGTGCGTAGTCGTGTCTTGGGGCCAAACACATCTGCGTCTCAAAAGAGCGCAGCAAAACAGACATTGTGTGATTGCATTTGTACGTCTGACAATATTTCTCACATCTCACTTCCTCCTTAATTAGGGAACATTCGAGCTAAAGCCAGAACATTTCACAGTAAAATCCCCAAAGAAGATTAGAGCACGTCCTTAATTTTCTGAAATTACATACATAGAAATCTCCGATCACCTCGCGCTGACGCGTCTTCTAAACATCTGCACCCTGCAGGCAGCTGCAAAGACAGAGTTGATCGCGATGGGAGTACAATGACGTAAAGGACACTGCGCGTGAGATGAAGCTGTTTCTAAATGGAAGCTGGCTTCTCTCGACATCAAGAACCCGAAGTGACACGCGCGTCTCCTTGAGTACAGTAGATCAGCGCTGCTGTCACCGCGGGCGTACAGGAAATGCGGCTGCGCGGCTCCCGTAGGAAGAACAGACGCTTACCTTTCATCCGTTTGCCTGTTATCGTGTCAGAAAGGCAGACGGATGGAACACATTACTGAACTCACGAGTGTGCCCCATTTTTAAAATAAATGTGCAAGAGTCTCTGCGGCGGTTAGAAAGAACTTGGGTGCGGTGCTGATTTGACAGATGTGTCAGAAGAAGTGTTCCCAACCTCCTCACCTGCAGCCAGATGCTGGAAACACAAAGCGCGTGCACGTGTGTGTCTTCCTATCAGTGTTAAAATTACCAACACCTCCAATTTGTTGACGTCCATTTCTTTTTATTCTTACCTATTGACAATAAATGTTTTCCTTGTCAAATAGAATTATAGCATCCTTCACACCTTTTATTACTTTATTTATTCCTTTTGCTTTTCCAATCTAGGATATAAAAAGATTGTTTGTACATTAATTCATCTTCTACCGCTTTGCGGAACACGGGAGTTGCTGGAGCCTATCCCAGCTTGCTATATGGGCGAGGGGGGGGGGGGGGGGGTACACCCTGAATGAGTCACCAGCGCATCACGGGATCACACGGAGACAGAGACAACCATTCATTTAAACACTCGTACACTACAGACAATTTGGAGTAGCCAATTGACCTAAACCTAGGATTGGATCGTGTACTGACCATGACCTATGGAAGGGAACATCAACTGGCAATTGATGCTATTCCCACAGCAATATCTAAACAGTTTTAACTCACATTTAGGAGTCATATATTATTAAAATATTCCTGAGAATTTGCCATCTTTGGGATCAGAGATGTTCCAGGTGGCGCCGTGCATGTGTGCAGCTGAACCCTTTTCATCCGGGAGCGACGAGAGAAATTCAAAGCCTCAATCATGAAACCTGTCAGCATCTCTATAACGTCATGAGTATTATTTTGAACATGATATTAAAAGTGAAATTATAATGTCAGAGGAATCACGATGTGTCTGTAATTAAAAGTTCGGATCAGGGGTATGAATATGACTGTGACAACATTCAACACAAACTCCTCTGAAAGAATTATTGGAGTCTCAAAAATACACTGGGGAAGATTAAATATTCAGTGAGGTACAGTCAACAAGTGATTGAGAGGTTTGAAGGAGCATGAATGTTAATGCAACCAACTGGAACAGAAGTGGTCTTGGTAAAAAAAAAAAAGTATCCGGATTCAAAGCTGATCATTTCCCTTCTTTGCTAAGATAGGCCTTTTTCTTATTTTGTGTGTATTAAACATTGCATGCGAGCAGCTTGACTGTTTTCAGGCTGGATGTGGTCGATTGTGTGACTGAAAGGTAAAGACAGATGCACAACACGTGGAAACTTAAAGCACCTGGAGATCCTTTCAGCTGTCGTTTGCACTCAAGGACGGTTCCGTTCCATATTGATTTTCTTCCCTTTTTTTTCAAACCTTTAATGGCTCACAATCATATTCAAACTATTTTGACAGGTAAAGTCGATTTATTCGAGCAATGGAAAGTTTAGTCTGGAATGGATGTACAGGAGCGTAGCAAAGATTTCCTAAAGTGGTGAGAAAATGGCTTTAAACAAGAAATTATTGACTTGTAATAGGACTTTATCTCTTTCCTAGATCCTAGGAAAGGCAAAGCCTTAATATAATTGACATTTTCTAACCAGCCATTTCAATAATAAACCGTTAAAGCTGACCCAAAATTGGCCCCAGAAATCTCTCAGCTCCTCAAACGTCCTCCTCCAGAGATGATCCTGAGTTTCATTGAATGAGATCGGAACTAATACCACTGCACTTCCCCATACGCTCTGCATGCGGCACAATATTAATAAGACGATGAGTCTATGTTTGGAATGAAGATTATCGCTAGAGATTATCTGTAGAGTGAAATTACAAAAAGGCAGGTGAGAAATTTTGTTGTGTTGCTAAACGATTACAAGGAGAGGAACAAAAACAGCTTTGAAGAATCACCAAATATTTACATGTCATCTTATTTTGTTTGTTTCTTTGAGTTTGGTCTCTGTGATCGGAAGGCTTGTGCGTCACCCGGGAGACAATGGGTTTCTGTTGAACTGTTGCTGGTGTACCTCATTACTGTAGCACAACGCCTCTCTGAGGACTGATTAAGGATTACGAACATTCCACTGTGGCAGTACGTCCATACCGCATCCACCTTGTTCTATTATCCATGCACAGATCCTTCATCTGCAGCTTAATGTATATGCACAGAGAACACCAGGGTGAAAGCCGTATGTTTATTATAGTAGGAACTCTTGGAAAAAGTAGGAATTGACTCTATTCCCCAAACGATTCATGTGGTTTTACTTTTACAAATCTCAATAGGTAGAATTGAGAGAGAGAGCGAGGAAACAAATTCAGATCTTTCACACAACTGCTGCCCTGCTTTTTTTTTTTTTTTTTAACTTCTGATAATCCACGGATGCTCTCAGGCATAAAGCTCCAGAGAGTTGGTAAAGCGAGTATTTTCTAAATTCTCTGTGTTTGCCCCTTTTCAGCAGTGTAACATGGATTCATGAGCATTTGCACAGCTGCAGCGCTCAGGAAGGCAGAGTGCATGCACCACAGCCACTGCGCTTTTAATGCTTCCACATCAACCACAACCAAAGTCTGTTTTATCGTTGCTTTTTGTTCATGCACGGGTCTTATTTCCTCACTGGTAGTCTAAGAAGGAGGGAAACTGTTAAAACGGTTCCGCTTGACGCCAAAGTACGTTCCCGAGAAAATCTCTCATAAATTTTGGTTTGTCAATCGACATATTAATTTACCCAGACTGGTAATCTGTGTTGTTGTTTGTCGTTGGTCAGCGGTAAGATGTCTTGTAAAAGGCGAGTCGCTCGGCAAAATGGCGTTGGTTCGCAGCTCAATAATTTATTTAACAATGTGAGGCATAATTCTCCCTCTCCTGCCTTTTGGACCTCATCCCCTCACCTCTCATAAATCGTGAACAGTCCATTTTTTGTGGGTCATTGCACAGATTACATCCCGTACTGGATCAGTTTGGGTTTCACTTGGAGCACGTCATCGTGGTGCTATCATCCACTGTTTCTATCTCAGAAATCTGTCTTTACCTGGCTGAAGCCGTCACTCTCTCTGATCGCACATGTCTCCCAGCCCCTGATAGTAAAACGCTTACCTGCCTGGTGACACTGCCATCGACATGCTGAAAGACAGAGATGGCGTTCTAGTCGTGATGGATGAAGCCTGCTTCCTGCCAGATAGTGACGCGTTATATCTCCAGAGCAGAAACTCACATTTTATTAGACTGCAGGATCTTTTTTCTTCACTCATGCATTTTGACACACCGAGACTTTTTATACAGACACTAATCCACAGACAGGACGTGATTTATCGTCTCATTTTTCCTTATTGCTTCGCTCTTTGTTTGAAGGCGAGGTTATAGCAATGCGTTTGTCTAATATTCTCCTCAAGATCCAGGAAATCTGTTCATGAAATATACAAATATTCCTTCGCTTCTGTTGCACCCTGTCTTGCAGACTGCTGAATTTTTATGTTGTCTGTTCAAGTCCAGTTGATTTAATTTAACTGTTTCCCACTTGATTTATTACTTACTTTATGTACTTACCTGAAAGGGGAGATGCGGTGATCGAGAAGGTGCCCGTGCTATCGTGGGCGGTACGGTGGCGTCATGGTTAGCACTGCTGCCTCGCATCAGGAAGGTGATGGGTTTGATTCCCAGCAGGAACAGAGCCTTTCTGATTGTGTTCACCCCCCCACCATTATTACATTACTGAGCTGAACACTCCTAGTCCTTGCCTTCTTGTTCTGTCTGCTTTCGGGTCCGGCATTAGAACTGATACATTTAAGCTTCCTGGAATTCTTGTGCAAATTCTGGTTTTATATGGTTTTATTTTAAGAGCTCACACCACTGATCATGCTGCAGAAACACTTGTTCAACGGATGGGGGGGGGGGGGATGTTCCTGTTTATGCTGTGTAAAGCAGCAACATAATACTGTTTGGTTTTTATGATTTGTATTTATTTATTTTTATTTGATTGTACTGGGAGCTGAAGTTTCTGCATGGGATCTCTCACAACCAGAATAAAAAGTTTTTACTGCACTCGGGCTAAAACTACATTTTCTTGTGAACAAAGCCTTTGAACCGATGCTATTATACGAACAGCGTGCTGGAGTATTTTGACAAATGTCAAAGGGGTCACTTGTAGAAGGATAATCATCTCCCAATGCTGCCGTTCCTCTGAGCGCTACTTAACATGTAGCATCATTATTATTATTTTTTTGTGTTAAATCTCAGCATTTCACAAAACCTGGTTTATTTGAGGGAAGACTTCATGCATGACGTTCACGCACAGATGCATTAAAGTTGCTCATTGTTCCACATGACCGCTAGGCTGCCAACAAAATATCGTCCTTCCCCATCTTTTCCGGTCTGCCCCCCCTTGATGGCTTTAGTGATGAATCCCAAAATCACAGCAGTGTCTCGATCAAAGGTTTGGCTCAGCCTTTTCTAAAAGCAAGTCCTGTAGCGGTGATGTGTATCTCTGTTTCCCTCAGGTGAGCACCTGCGCGTCTGTCCTCAGGGATACACCTGCTGCACATCGGAGATGGAGGACAAACTCAGCCAGCAGAGCAAGCTGGAGTTCGAGAACCTGGTTGAGAAGCGCAGCCACAATATGAGGACGACGTTTGTCTCCAGGCACAAAATGTTTGATGGTATGTGACCTTCAGATTATTAATATTTATCATCAAATTGGTCTAGATTGTTGAATTTAAGGCTAAGACATGCCCCCTTTTTTTGCCCTTGTCTTCTTCAGTACATTCATGTTTTTAAGGATTTGTTTTTCTCTGGTTTTGCCGGCTTCTTCATGGGACCTTGTCTCGAGTCTGTGCAACTAGAAATCATTGTTGTTGTTCCACACTCGAGCTGAGACCACAGGCTTGTGCGACTGACTGATGGAGCTTTGTTCTCGATGTTGGGGATTTGTGCTATTTCTCCTGAAGGAGCCACTGAACCTCCTCAGACAGCGAACAGGACAAGGCGGTGCTAATGGGGCATCGGGGCGACCATATAACTGCCGTTCTGTGCGCTTGAATGCATGCCTGCCTGTAAAATCAGTGCACTGCACCAGTGTTGGATTAAAGTGTTGGTGTCTTCACACTGCTGTGGCTTAAAAAAATGCAAAATAGCCAACGATATGTTAGCAGAAGAGGGAGCAGGTCCAACACTACAAAATACGGACAGGCATGGATCTATTTGCTATGGTGAGTGTTTCCTTCTTAGCAAACCTGTTTGTGATTTCAGGTGTGCTACACAATAAAAGCTGTGTACCTGCACCATAAAGGGATTAAGTGTGATGCATGGTTCACCATCAAGAAGAGTTACTTTCAAAATGTGTCACTGCTGGGTCTGAAATGATCCATCTGTCAGGCTGGCAGGCATCTGAGGACAATGCCTGGAACTGCATGCTTTTTTTTTATTATTATTTAATGAGCAGGATTATTTCCAATAATCTTTAACATTGAGCTGAGAGGTTGATAAGAGATGGTTTTCATTGGGTGTGTGAAGGTCTAGCTAACAAAGACTATCAGAGTGCACAGACCTCCGCTAAGCACCTCAGTCCCCCTATATTGTGCTTGACACCAAAATTATTGTCCTACATTTATTGTATCTATATTTTTAGATTCATTAACCATGAAAACAAACCTTTAACAACTGGATTGTCACTCTGAGTTCATCCCTACGGTTGGCTAGAGTAGGATTTCGGTGTGTTCAGCACGTGTCAGAACTGGACCGGAGATTGTTTGTGCGTGCAGAACCCTCACACTTGACAGGGCAGTACACGGACAAAGAGAGAAAGTGTTTGTCGTGATGTAAATATCACGGTTATAGCCAGCGGTTGTGTGGAACGGATTAACAGTACGGGTTATGCATGAGAGAAATAAATAGGCTTAGCTCACAATTGCAGCCAAAAGAAACTTGAATTGAACACTCCTCAAAGTTTTGTCTTTGCTTTTCGCCTATCATACGATCACGTAGTCCTGAAGGAATTGCGAGATTGTCTTTTCAGACTCGATGAGACAAATGGGTTACTTTAAGGCTATGCATCTCAGGGCTTCATTTGTCTGACTTTTTTTTTTAAACAACTTTTTCTCAGCCATTAGCGGTAGGTGTGCAGCAGGATTTCACATTTATTCACAAAATGCAGAGAACCTCAAGAGCATTATCTTTTTCATTTCTGAGAGAGCATGTGTGTGGGTGTTTGGTTTTGGGTGCCCGTTTTAACCCATATTCTTCAAGTTGCAAAAGTCATGTTTATGCATGCATTCCTGTGCACTTAAAGACAACAAAGTGACCCTCAGATGTACCAAAATCTAAAAGAATAAAAAAATAAATAATTAGTGGCCTTTCTTCGGAATGAATGTAAAACATGGGGAGTAGAAACAACTGACGAGTATAGCTCGAAAAAAGGTTTCAGTTCTTCTGCTGCAAAACTTTTAATTTGCAGCCAAAGGTTACGCAAGCGTTGGTGGTTTGCTGGTTTGAAATGTACAGTGGAATATTTGTTTCTGCACATTGCCGAATGTTGCCTCGAGAAAAGCATCCATACATCTCTGCGGCCGTTATAACAACACCGGTGACGCACATCACTTCTGAAATTCCATCTTCTACATATGCCAGTATTGCCGCGCCTCTCAACATCGCATTCCTTCTAATGCGACGTTCCCTCCACCTCATGGGGTTTGAATTGTCCCTCATCAATTTTACATGCCCTAATTTTTGGCCCCAGTTATTTATAGGGTGCTATTATGAAAACCTTAACTTCCTTTTTGATTACTGACTGCTCCCCCCCTTGAGGCCTGTGGGGTTGTCTGCATTATTGAGAAGTCCTGAAGTCATGAAGGACTGTGGCACACTCAAATGAAGGTTTTGGTATTGTGAATGTCCAATCATCTGGCAGTGGACTCTCGCCTCCACCCAACCTTTGATGGCGCCTCTTATTCTCACAGATTTGGAATCCAGTCTAATTGATTCTCCGTGAGGACAAAGAAACTTACTGCCATGTTTATAACTCTTTTTTTTTTCTATCTCGGTATGGCTCATTTCCCAACAGGTTTCTTATATTAGTTTCTGAAAGCATTCGCGTAAGCTAAGGTAAGTTGGATTTAGGGCAAAGACATTTGATGAATATATGTAATATTTATATACATGTTGGAGTGAAAGCTGGAGAGAAGGAGACAGAGATAAAGATGGAGTGGCACTGGATGTGTGAAAGGCTCAGAAGCGGGAGACAGTCGTAACACACCAGTTAAAGATTAATTGCCGTGGATGAACATAGATAAATTTTGCAGCTTTTTTTATTAACTATCAATTTGAATTGCATCAACACATATAGCTACAGATATATTAAAGGGTTATTGTGTAAAAACACATATTTAGTGGCATTTATTTGTTTTTTTCCCCAAATCAATAATTCATGATAAAGAACAGCCTCAGAGCATTTCAGCTGCAGCGATGCGATCTGGCCCGTTTGAACTCGGCTGAAGCGACGTCATCGGATTTCAAACAGAGGCAAGAAAGGCTCACCTTCTCAGTGTGATGGAGGAGCGGTTGTGTACGGGTGCGATGAGACCCACATTTAGATTCACTATTAGCCTGACAGCCTCACTGCTGTCGTGTATATCTCCAGCCGTGCTCCTCTCACCTCCAGCAACCCCTGCAGAAATAAGGGCGCCTCTTTTAAATTAGTCCTTACGTATCTATTGGATGTTTTCAATACGTCGTGATTTCGTATTTTATTCACGCTTTCCTTGAAACAAGCAACATTCCAGCCTGGATGCATCGAACAAACAAATTGTTTTAGATCAGATTGATTTAAATGTCTGAGCGAGCTTGAGCGGCGGTCTTGGATGACTGGCTTCTTTGATCCTGCCCCAGTAGATCTCCTGTGCTCTACATCGAGCCCTGCAGTGCCTCTAATTCGCTTCGACGATCCCTTATTCGCACCCGGCTTAAACCGGGATGGACCGGAACACGAGCCTTCTGTCTAATCTGTGCAAGGTAGCAGCCACACCGGTGGAGCTTCAGAGGAAAGAACGTCTGTCATGTCATAGGAATGCAATGTTGCTTGGCCTCGTTAATAACTCTTATCTTTCTAACATCGTTTAGAACGTTAATGTTTGTGCACTGCAGAACACAAAGCTTTAAGAATCTGAAGAAGCATCACAAGCTTAAAATATGCTTTAAAAAAACATTGAATGGACCGCTTTTAAAAAAAGAGGGATAAATCACCGTCTGCTATCATTAATAAAAGATGAAGGATAGATAATCTGTGAACGTTTCGTATCCATGGTGTGTCATAGATTAATGTTTATCCCTGTAAGAAATATTTAAGGTGCTGTAGCCCCTCTAAAGCGAGGTGCCCTCACTTTACAGAGTGCAAGCGTTGGATTGGCATTGGTTTGACAGAATAGAAAAGCTCCTTCCCCGGCGAAGGCTCGATGCTGAGATGCGTTAGAGATTTATATTTCAAGGTCTAACATGAGTTCGCCGTGACAATAAAAACACTTTGATTTAAAAGAGAGTGTCTTGGGTTTTGCTTGCAATTTTCCTATATCCATGTATCCCTATCTAAAGAGGATCTCTAGCAAACTAACTTGAGTTCAGGAAGAACTCCCTTTCTTGCATTTTTTTAAGGAAAATTATCATTTGCCTTTGAGATAATGCACTAAATTGACTTGGAAAATATGTTTGCGGCATTTAAGTGTAAGGGTTTCATCGGCTTAAGACCCACCTTACACCGATTGAGTGTCCTTACAAGAAAGACAATAAATTTAGTAACTCTTATTAATTCAAACATGTTGCGAAGTCCGTGAATCCAAAGCAGTCCTATTCACAAGCAGCATATCCATCTACGGCGCATAAAACCTTTATGATCCAGCAACTTCTCAGACATCGCAATCTCAGGGTCTTCAAATGTATAATTTATGTTTGACATTCATTGAAGTTCTTGCAAGTGAAATGTTTGAAAAATGCCCACTTTCACCGCTGACATCAAGTGCTTATATCAAAACAGGATCTCCAAGGTCCTCATTAAATGCAAGTCGGCCCAGTTCAGCTCTGACGTTATGAGCCAGAACTCTAATTACTCACTTTGTCACAACACGCTATAAGATTCCTTTAAGAAAGCAGATATTCATTTCATATTAATGATTTCAGTTGATAAACGGTCCCTAATATCCTCAGTATAGTTGCTTATTTTGTTTTTGCAAAAATAAATGGTAGCTTAATAATATTTAGATATCCCAAGCTCATACATCCCGCTGCTGTGGACTGATTTGTAATTCCCATTACTCTTTGTGCATAATATAATAGCCAACATTATTAATTTATACGATGAATAAATTGAGTAGAGATGTTATATTTGATGCACTGTAGATGACTGTTTGGCTATTATGGTCTGCTGAACGCTAATTTGACAGAGGTAAACTTGCTTGCAGGATTCATTGAGTCCTGAGAGGGCCCGGCACTATTAGCCAATGATCTGGAGTGGATCGTGGCAAGTTTATTATACTCCACAAATTAATGAAAGATAAATTGGATTACTTTAATGAAGCTGCTGCTCATCGCCGTTTCCGGATTTGTTCGCCTCTTCTAGTTCAAAAAGTACAAAACGAATAAATGCAATTTTTTTTGAGGTTTCCACTGTAGCAGAGCAGACTGAGAATTAAAAACAAATCCTTAAAATTAATACGTTCTCACAACAAGCTTGTCAAGAAGCTGTGCAAAGTGAAGGTTATCAAGGAAAGAAAGTCAAGCATCCAGGAATGCTGCTAAGAATACTTTAATGACACCTTTTCTTTGGGGGGGGGGGGGGGGGTGTAGGGACCTTAAAAGAGATTATAGATTCTCAGGGGTTAATCAAAATTTGATAGGAACCAACAAGACATTTTCCTGCTGCTTTTTACGCTGGAGCTGCTGGAGCCTATGGGCGAGAGGCGGGGTACACCTCGGACACGTCGCCAGCGCATCCAGAGACAGACAACCATTCACACACATGCTCGTACACTACGGACAATTTAGAGTAATCAATTCACTTAAATTGCATGCTTTTGAGTTGGGAGGAAACCGGAGAACCCAGAGAGAACATGGACAGCGGATAACTCCACAAGGATAAATAAATAAAATAAAACCTAAGTACTAAAATCTTTGGTGCTTGAATGTTCCAATTGATCAGATATTCTATTTTTCCTGTCCTCCAGTAGCTCTTTGCAGCATCCGTATCTTCATAGACGTAAAAAAAAAAGGCGCAAATTACGATTAAAGTTTTATTAACTGTATCTATAACAGAATATGACTCCCACATGTGTACTTGCAAACTTAGAAAAATATTGAACCTATGACATTGTGACACTGACCTATACCCCTCCAGGGTGCAGGACACATTACGCATGACAGAAAACAAATGTACGGGACACAGAGGGCGACGCGAGCCTTGGCAGCCATCTGATGGTACAAGACCCCCCTATTACACAGGAGAGAACTCTAAATTACACGCAGGGCAGGACGGGGCAAACATTGATTGAGCCTCTGCAATCTGGCTCATGAATCTGAAAGCGGTGCGACAGTCGCATGTCAATTTCTAATGAAATCTAAAACCATGTGGATATGCAGTTCCTGGAAGCGTTCATAAATAAATAACCTCTGTTTTGATGTTCTTTTTTAAGTGAATGTCAGGAAGGCTGTAATTCCCTGAGGGCCGTGGGAGTGGGGTCTGTCCGGCAGTGCCTCAGCGCCGAGTTCGGTGGCAGCCTCCATCATCTGGCAACCGGCTGCAGTCCGGTGTCACTTTTGTACTTCAGGATGGATGGCTCTGTGTGGCCTCGCCGCTGTTGACTCTGTCCCGGTGGTGAGCTTCAAGGAGAGGCTATTAGAGGCGCACCTTTCCACAAGCCTCTCTAGCAAAAATGAGAATAATATCCACCGGCAGGTGCAATGTGATTCTTCTTTTCACTGCATTTATGACATTGAACTTTGTGTCAGATATTGAAACACATACACTGTGAAGACTCACTTAGAAAAACAAAAAAAGTCCTATCTTTGGGATATTGAGTTTAGCTCAGGCTCCAGCTGAGATCATGCCGTCTATTAAGACGTAGGAAAATAGGTTTCCCTTCTGCAACCGCGGTGATACGCCTCCCTCGTAGATCCCCACTGCTCCATCTGCTTATTTGATCTAATAACTATTTAAGAGCGATTTAATGTTGCCACGGTGGGGCTGGCGTAAATGACGGCTCAGCATTTATGTGTGGTGAATATGTGGATATTAAAACCAGATTAAAAGAGAATCTGATCCAGATTCTCAGAAAGGTTCCAACCCCTATCATATCTAGCAAAGAAAAGACAACATTTTTGAAAGCTAGAACATTTGGCATTAGGTCATTATTATTAAAGATACCTGCACTTTGTGTTCAGAATTTTTTTATTTCATTTATTCATTTATTTAACAGGGACAGCGCACATTAATAAACATTTCTGTAAATGTGCCAGAATTAGCAAAAGGCTATTTTACGTCTGTTGTGATATTACGTTGAATAAAAGCGTGCCTGTACCGGCGGCGTGTCCGCGCATGCTGTGCCCGTTGTTAATTCCCTGTTCAATGCAGTACTGTCTACAGTGGAGAAATACACAGACAAAGATCTCTTTTTAATCAAAACAACAATTAAGGACAACAACCTTTATGATATAAATTAGATTTCAGATTTAATTTAGCATGCTAAAATAGAATCAGCATCAACAAAGTGAACTAATTGGTTGTAAAGCTTGTCTGTATCAACCTTTGACCTGTATAGTGAATTATTAATAACCAGCACATGGATCCCATACGAGAGCTCGGCGCTGTTTTCTTCTATACCAAATCGTGGTGCAAACTTTTCACCAAATGTCTTGAAAGTCTTGCAGTGAGTCTCGTCAGTCAAAACGACCAATTGCTGAAAGTGAAAGCATAGCTGTCTGAGGGGAAAAATATTATTTGAAATAAGCTTCAGACTGAAGCAACAAGCTAACCCTCATTTGGACGTGACACAGCAGCGAGGACAGAAATGAACAATACTTCGGCTGTGTTTTTTGTTTTTTTCTTTTCTTCTGAGAACCTTAGAATCCTTGCTCAGGCACAGGAAAACACTCGGCTGGATGGATTATCTCTAACAAAGCTTTGCATGGGAGCTTTCATGGGGAGAGGCGCTCCAGCAGCCAGGTTGAAACAAAGCTGCTTATCCACGGGGTCGCAGTAATGTAATGGAGTGTGCAGCCAATTTGCTTCTTGCTATCCAACGGGTGTGAATATCATCCATGGGAGAAAAGCACTTTGATTTCCTGAGCCTAACTAATTGACTTCTCCCGTGACTCTCAATGCTAAACTCTGTCAGATCTTGGAAGACACAGAGATGCCCTCCGCAAAGGTGGCTTTTGTCTGTATAATTAATTGAACAGACAAGGGCGGGGGGACCTGTGGCTTTGCCCCCCCAGTTTTTGGATAGAGCCAAGTCTTCTTGCGATAGGTTAAGTGATGGTTCATGCTGTGTCACAGGATTTGCAAACCACTTGATGTATTCTTGGAATCACTGCTGGGGGGGAGGAATAAACACCTGAACCAATTAAAACTGTCTATTTCTGCTGTGCTTTTAAATCTCTGATTAGGATGGGCTCACTTTTGAAGCCAAACATAGGACACACAAGCAGATTCTTTTTTGTCTTTAAGAGTGATTTTATGCATGAAATGTGTTTGTCGTGTACAAAAGTATGGCATTCACAAAATACAGTGATGTTGGAAATGGACAATACTCGGGTAGGAGAGTTATATACTTTGTGGTAAACAGTAATATCTACTATTGCTGTTGTTTATAATATTATTATTATATAGTATGATGTATAGGACATATTAGCATGGAGGTGGTTGGTATTAATGCAGTATATTAGGTAGTATATTTATTCACATTTTAATAAATACATTTATTCTACATAATTAGGCATAGCAGTAACAAATAAGGTGTATATGATGCGTGGTTGCATGTTTGTATACTGTGTATACTCAATTACAGTATAAGAGGGGTGGGAGTAAGTTTTACTTCTCACTCCTTTTCAGATACGTTTTGTTTATGTTCTATGATTTCGTTTCATATTTGTTTCCTTTCGCCAGATTCATTCTGATTTTCATTTTGATATTCATTTTGATTGTCTTTCTGTGTTTTGCAACATTTTTCTGTTAAGATATTCAAAATAAACACACAAAAAAAACACCGGTATTAAGCAGACAGACTGAGCGATTAACAACACAAGCTTGCCATTGCTTCGCACACACTTTCTAAATGTAAAAATTGCAAGGCTTAACCAGCTGCAATAGAGTCATTCTGCAATATTGTGTAATTTTCAGATACAAATCAATTTCAGGTTGTACAAGGGCTCGTCTCAGGGTATCCACTGTGGAACCCCTGAATGATTTCAGTAATTGTACAATGATATAATTACTTTCACTGGATGCTTAGTGGAAGATTCTGCAGAGATTGATATTCTTGTTGCTGCTTCCTTTCTAGATTTTTTTGCAGCTTCAATGCTTTATTGGTTCTTGCAGTTTTCTGGGGTATGTTTTTAAAGACCAACATTTGTATATTTCTCAATCGATGAATGATGAGACTAAAACATAAACAGATGGGGTAAAACAATAATATTCATCCCTTAAATTTGCCCCAAGTTCATATTAAGTTCAACAAATTCATGTGTGTCATTGCACAGATTTACAACGTATAATTAACACTTTGTCTGGGCTTGTTCCTGCAGATTTGTGTGCACTTTGTGTCTTTATTTACTGGTGAAGTCGTAATAATTTGAATTTTGATGTCGTAAATCCATTTTATGTTCTCTCCCGGTGTCGACAGCTTATTTTCGGCTCTGGGATGTCATTCAGCTCAGAGATTCAGCGAAGGTATTGAGCAGAGAAACAAAGGAAGCTCACAAACCCATTACACTGCAGCCTTGTCAGTCAGTCAAGCTCACATTTATCTTTTGGTTCCTGTCCAAGCTCCGGCCCCTCAGGGGTTGAAGCCGCTCTGTTATAGGCTTTAACAAACCTGCCTTTGATACTGTCTTAAATACCTGCGCACCAGGATGAGCTCGCTCTTGTCCTTTTGTGTTGTTTTCAATCAATTGTGCTGTGCAGCCTCCCCCCAAAATGCTGCCGCATTAACCCAGAAAAAAAAAAAAAAGCCGTGGTTGATTGTGATTCCTGGTCCTTGCTGGCGGTGCTGCAGAGGTGCGGTGGAAAAATGGAAGCTTGTCGGTGTGTCTGGAGACGGAGACAGAATCGGTCAAACTGAAAGTAAAAAAAGAGACTGAATAACAATCTCGAGACAGTCGACTGCTGAGATAGGTCAGTTAGGCCACTGCTTACTGTTATGGTTTCTGTTTGTCCTCCGCTCCCGAGCAAGATAATAACGAGACCCACCCCTCTACACGAGAGTACCCAGTCCAATGACGGGCGCTGTCTGGACATGTGTTTGTTTCCTTTGGCTTCTGTTGGGACAGCGTGCACGTTGGTGCACTATGGAGGAGACCTTCTGCAGGGTTTCTTTGATTGAAACGATTAGCAGATGCGTCTCCATTTGTTCTCCATATTAGGCTTTCCAGTTTTAAGGACGGTGCAGACTGATGGCTGTCCCAGCACGCCTTCAGCAAAAAAAGAGCACATTTTTATTAATATTAAATGCGGATCTTAAATTTCTCTTGGCTTCACGTTTCTGCCCACAGCATTAATTTTAATATTCACTTATGTGCTCCGTGTCTCCTTAAATCTAAAAGGAAGTGTGACCTTGTGCGGAAGCAGAATAGAATCCACCTCTCGCTATGGAAGCAAGGTGTGGGAATGAGCTCTACTTTTCTGATTCCTAGAACTCTTTAAGCCTCATTAACGATGAAAACCAGCCGGCTGGTTTTAAAAGGGTTGAGTGTTTGTGGTCATTTGAAAAACGATCGTTTTTTGTTTTTCCTTTTGACTTTTTCTGAGTGCTACGCACCGCGGCTCTTCCTCCTTGAGGTGCAGAGTCTGTACTCGACTCAAGAACATTTTGGAGACACTGCAGGAGTCGGTGGGAAGGTTTCCCGTTTTATGTGGTGTTTATAGTTCACACTATAGTTTATAGTTTACACTGTCAGAGCTGCTTTTCATTTTTTTTAAATAGCAAATAAAAATCCGAACTGTTTTGGACCATTTTAATATTGAGTTGGCGAGGAAGGATTTAGCATCAGCATGGAAGCCTGCTCAGAGCGTTGGCGGTAACATGCTGCTTTTTAGCAGGTGAGTATCACAGCAGGATTAGTTTTTAATGGGATTTTAGTGTAAACCAAAGTTTGTTCTCCGTCTGGAGGACATGGGCGTCTGTCTCTGTCTCGATGGATATCAGTTCAGTAGTTGTGAGACTTTTCATTTTGCATAAATATGCCAAGCTTGTTGGAGTGGAAGGATCACCAGGGGATCTCGACAGCTACTGTGAAACATTCTGGAAATCAAAAGTTTGTTTTAATCCAACGAAAACTTTAATCGACACATGCTGTCAAAGATAAAGTAGGATGCCTCGCCAAAGTCCAATTGGATTCAGTTCTATTGTCCCGGCATCATAAATGTCAAAATCGCCCGGATATTTTAGTCTGGATGAAAGCAGTGTGCAAAAAGGCAGATAACAATGAACCAGCTCCTCTCTGGCGGTTTTGCACCAAACTAAAGTATCTCAACAGCAATCAGCAAATTTGTTATTTAGGTATTTAAAAAAAACAACAACATTAAATTAAACACTAAATGTGCGATAGACATTCTCAGCAGGGGCTACTTATAGTCTTTGCTCATCTCTCTCTTTTCTCCATGGAGCATTTTGTTAACATCTTTGTATAAGCAGGGGACATTGAGACCCGTTCCTTATTTGCATTGTGTTTGATGCTAATATTCATAACGTGAAAGCAGTCAGATTCTTATTCATGCAGGCTCAAACCAACACTTCAAGTGAATTCACACTTTATTTCACCGCTTTGCAGCTTTATTGAATCATCTGTGATTTTGGTGAGACGTCACGCTCGGTGGCGGTGGGAATGAGAAATGGGTCTGCACGGATAAGATAGAATGCACAAAAAAAATGAAATTTACCAAAGGTTAAACAGGCCAAAGAAATGTCATCAAAATGCCACTTAAACATGATTTGGCCTTTTGGATTCTTTCATCGCGTCAAACTTTGTGCCAGCAATGTGGCTTGAATGTGAATAAAAAAAATTCAGAACCTTCTCCTGAAAAGGTCGATCAGAATCTGTCCCGAAACTGCAACCTGAACCTTAAATTACAGAAGAATATACTTTATCAGAGGGCAATGCTCATCTGACTGGTGAGGAATATTTGAAGGTTAGACATGTTAAAATTAAGTAAATGATGAAATACAGCAGAGACAACAACAACAAAATCCTCCTCCTTTCTTCGTGGAAGCAGTGAGTCATTTCAGTCTTTACAGATTCAAGCTAATACTTCATGTCTACCGTCAACCTTCTAATTAGTGACTAATAAAGAACATTAGAGCTGCGATTTAAGGTAGCTGCACCCCTTGCAGCTAGGCAACTGGCTGACAGGCAATAAACGTCTGCTGGATTAAAGTTTGATATGCAGGATTATACCACCTGCTATCATTCAACGAAGCCTCCTCCATTCTGCACTTCATTTCACCACCGGCTCACTGTGAGACACAATCATGTTGGTTTAGTACAAGTAAAATCAGATCAGCCAACAATTAATATAAAAAAAGATAATAAGGAATGGCATTTTTGCAAATAACGTATTACGATGAAACTGTTTTCAGAAGGGATGTTTGGCAAAGATAAATCGGCCCCCTGAGGCAAGAGACGGCAAGCAGGAAGGACCAAATAAAACTACTTAGTGGTTAATCAGCAAAGGCTGAGCTCATAAATGGATTAAAATATGACATTGTTGCAGGAATAAGGTGCAGGGAGACTCGTGGAGAAGCTCAGGGGGCTCCTTTTTAACCATTTTATACGGGCAACAGAAAAGACTTCTATTTTATTCTATATTATTTATTAAGAAAAATCAAGCAGGGAAGTGGCTCACCTGCTGCGAAGGGTTTCTATGGATACCTCTCACGCCTTCCCATTGTCAGATGATTATAAGGCTGTATTATCATAAAAACTCAAATAGTCAAGGATAATCTTGGGAGGTTGTGTAACCTGTTTAATTTGTTTGAGTATGAATGTGCACTCGTCAATGCAGGAAAAGACACAGTAGTTGGGGGGGCATAGCTGCCATAGTAGGATTCTTGTGCTTGTCTTGAATAATAGCACTAAGCTGACTCAAAGTACAGGCATCAACATTCATCAGGTGTTGGGAGAGTAGACTCGGTACAAAAAGATAGAATTTATTAAAAGAAACTTTACTTTGCCAGGCACATACACGAAAATCTGACTATTTTTGTCGTACTACGTGTACCTAAACGTTCAGCGCGCCGTCTCTGGAGAGCTTTATAAATGAGGCCCCAGGTGAGCGGGATGAGCTGATGAAACAGGAGAATAAGAAAGAAGATGATAGGCTGGGGGCGTGGCCTCGGGCTAACGAGGCTAATGCGGCGCAGGTGACAGAAAGCCAGAAGAGTGATGAAGGAAAAGAACGCTCTCACACAAACAAGGAGAAAGACACAAGCGCACTGGGAGACATGGGGGGGATGCAAATGCAGCGAAACAGAAATGTAGGCGTGTCACTTTGGTGCATTATTATCGCACAGCTGCGTAAATCAAATTATCTTTGATGAGTAGAAATAAAGGATGATTTTGCCTGTAAATAAAATATTTATTTACACGAAAAAGGGATATTGACTCTCAAAGAGCATTTCTGTTGGTTTCTTTCCAAGCTAGATGCGTCGTCGGGATGCATGCAAAAGATTTTCCTCTCCTTCAGGGCACTGCAGCCGACTTCATAGGCACACATTTGATGCATGCATGGACGGGGGCGGGGGGTCCCCAGTAACTGCCTGTCTGTACTGTTGTTGATGTGCTGTCAAAAGTTTTACGACTTCGGCGGTTTACCATCGAGGCCCATTGACAGCAAATCTGACTGCTAGTGTCGCATCAGGCGCTCTTAAAACAATGATTTGTGGGGACGACAATCTGCAGCACTAGGACGGGCCGTCCTCTGCGTGGCCTGCAAAGTGAAGCGCAGGGCCCCGAAGGGTACGGCATGGGCTGCATGACACGGCATCGCCGCGTACGCATGTACAATTGTCACTTTCCATCACGTGAGATGCCAAAGAATAAAAACGACTTCTCAAACATCTTGGTTCGAACTGAAATATCTGGCTTAATATAATTTTGCCAGATGCAGAGCACTGCCAAAATATACTAGCGAATATCTGGATAAAGCAACTGCCCAGAAAAGAGCTTTTAATGGGAAATCACGTTAAAGCTGCAGAGATTGGAGGACAAATTATAAACAGTAGAAAACTATAAACTCATTCAGTCATTTGAACTATTTAATGCCTAGCAGTAGTCCAGAACTTGGACGTATACCCTTTGGATATACACCTCACCTTCATTTCCCCTCAGCAACCACACTGAACAGTCGCTGTATAGCAGAGGATTTCAACCCTCCATTCTTGATCCTCAGGCTGATGGACCGTATTTACAATAAATGAGAGGCTCAAACCTCAAAGCGAGCGGGTGCCATGCAAGCATTCAGAATAAAAGAAGGGCCAGACGCCTGTTTCCTCCCAAGTTGGGTAACATTCCTTAGTACAGTTCAAAATAGCATCTTGGACTCTTCTTTGCATCTTAAATATCCCGATATGCATCATTCAGAGACGAATGTCTGAGAACATTATTGTGTTAATAGATGTTGGTGTAATTATGTTCCGCTTCACCAGAGAACATTCTACTTCTCTTTTCTAAATCAGAGTTCAACAAAAAGCCTAGGAATAAATTAATGGTGCGTTTTTAAAATACTTTTACAGAAATCATTTTCAAAATTAAATAATTGTAATTGTATATAAAACTTTAAGGTAGAGCTATCCTCATATGTGTCTTATCCTATACTTTTAAAATGCTATTAAAAATGATTAATAAATGGGAAATTTCTTGGCTTCCGTTTCTGATGGAAGCACCATTCACATTCGAGAAAAAGCAAAGAACCTATTATATTCTCATTTGGGCAAACACAGTTTGCTCTTGGCAACTTTGAGTGACCCGCCTATTTAACCGACTTGATTAACCTGAAAAATGGGAGACAGTGGAAGAGATGACAGTTTTTCAGTTTTCATTAACTCTAAATCACTTTTCAGAGTGCAACGGTGCACAAAAGGTAATTAATTCCCTCGAGGACTATAATTTTAGTGCTTTAAGATAAAGACAAGACAGATTTAAATCTCTGTAGATGCTGTAGGTGGCGTTTTAAAACATCTGGGAAATATCTGAGCATGCTAAACAAAGCTGTGCGTCACGTCTTTCTTCCTCCCATCAAAGGCCCGGCTTGTTGTCTGAAGACGACTCAACCCAAGATCGGTCGGGACCAGCCAGGGCGATAAAGTGACTTCTAGATCTACTGCAATGAAACACATTAACCCTTTATTGCCATTCAGGATTTTGAGACTTCTACTTCAGAAGTTAGATTTTTTTTTCCCCTTTCGAGAAAGCTGATAGATACAAGCCAATACATGCATCTGCATTCTCCATAAAACAAATCTGTAGTTTTCAAAAGTTACATAAATTAGAGCACTTGTATAGGTATTATTATCTAGTATTTTTTTAAGTCGCTTGTGAAGAGAAGGGTACCATATTTTAAAGCTGAAGCCAGCCGGGGTCAACAAGTTAACCGGTAGCTCTGACCATCAGCTGCTGTCTACTTTTTTTTTTTTTACCTCATCTGTGCTGGCTGGGAGATGTGCGGCTTTCTCCAGGGCTATAGAGTCTCAGTCAGAGACTATGTATTTGAGGGGGAGATCCTCACACAGAAGCTGAATAACTCAGTAAAATGAAGCTCATTAAGTTCTATATCACATTTTTTGCATTTGAAGATCCATCGGTTAGTCTTCGTACTTAAATGGTAGCTGATATTGCCACAGTTACTTATTGACAACAGCTGGCCTTATTTCAAATTATAAAAAGCCCCATATAACACTTAAAAAGATGCGTTGATGTTGATATGATGATGTTTATTTCACACTTTAACAGTTTATTTCTTTCATAATTATGTGTCGGGGATGTGTGAGCGTGCCGTTTATTCCGGACTGAAGCTGCTACTCAACGTAATGTGAGCTGCAGAGAATGACGCATGGACACATCAGAGAGGTGATCATTTGTGTTATTTATGAGGAGAGAGCCATACATCTTACCTGCAGTGCAGGTGCGAGCAGGTGGGGAAGAATACATTACAGTGGGTGTGTTACGGTGGAGCATCAATCACTGTCTATCACATGAGCTCCTCTCTCTCTCTCTGGGACACGGTGGCCCGTCGCTGTCGCGATGTGGAAGTAGGACCGGCTTCTCCCAAGAGAAAACAGATGACCTTGTCTGAGAGTTGCTAGGCACAAATAAGGGCTACATAAAATTTGCCACCAAGGAGCAGATGACATCCTGTTGTACATATAAAATGCAATTTTTGAAGACACTGAAATCCATCACTGTGTTGGGTGTGCAACACCAATTTTCAGACTTTTTTTTTAATGCATGGAGAGAGAGGAAATCAGGTTGAATGTCTGGTCTGGCAGGCCATGGGGGGGGGGGGGGGGTCATGAGGTCTGTTTCAGGGGGCGCGAACATAGAAGTATGATACAGATCATACTACTTGACATGCTGAAGAGAGAAGGCGGAGCCCGATGACACCGCCAGCTGACGAACGCGCTCCGAGCTTCGGTCTCCTGTGGTTCAAAATGAAAGGCCCATGGAGCACGCATTCATCTGCTGCCATCCCTT
This sequence comes from Brachionichthys hirsutus, assembly GCF_040956055.1. Classification (NCBI taxonomy): domain Eukaryota; kingdom Metazoa; phylum Chordata; class Actinopteri; order Lophiiformes; family Brachionichthyidae; genus Brachionichthys; species Brachionichthys hirsutus. The sequence goes on from NC_090897.1 coordinate 3,134,579, forward strand.
CACACAGGCAGCCGATTGAGTGATGAAGTCTAATGAATGAGGGAACACAATCCGTCTTTTTTTTTTTTTTCATTAGTGACCTGCCTCAGAAATCGTCTCAGATTAGAGCCAACGTGAACGTTTCCCTGAGTTCAAGTAGGTTTTCTTTCTACTCCAGCTGCTGTGTTCTTATAGGATGCAGAGGCGGGGAACTGATGGTGTGTGGTTCCCTCCGTGAAGCATGCAGGAGGAGGTGTGATGCGGATGGAGGGGGGGGGGGGCTAAAGCCTAAGGGAAATTATGGAGTCCCAGGGAAACACGGCTAATAATACCGTTTTCATCTTTTTGAGTGTATTTAGAACATCCATTCATTTAAGATTAATTTGATACAAATTGCAGAGGATAGTGAAATGGATATGAATTCACCCTTATCAGCGCGCATTCAGCCAAAGTTATTTCTTTGACAGCGGAGAATGGGCTCCTCCATTCGTTCTGTCAGCTCTCCGCATAAAAGTCTCCGACTCGCAACCTTTCTGCCAGAGGTTTGTGTAAATTCACTCAGATTCACTTAGCGGTCAGAAAACAATTCCTCTTTGTACAAAACATCGGCCGGCAAAACTTTAATTCTGAAGACGTTTTAGATGAGATGCCACGGTGTGATTGATGGGCCCCTAGAAGCCTGTCTCCTCTTCCTCTGTGCTACAACAGAGGGCTTTAATTACAAGCCCGTTGCTCTGATGGTGTCGGCTCCGCTGCGATACGCATCATGCATTCGTGAAGAATAGATTTTACCACCTGGTCACCCTGTCTATATAGTGTCACAGCACGCAAATCGCTTTGTCATCAGGATAGAGTGATTTTACCGAGGAGCCAAAGCCAGTATTCATCAACTCATCGGTTTGCTTCCAGGTGTGATAAGGTGGATTTGATTGTGACTGATGAACAGCCGTTATGAAGGGTTTTCATCCAGACTATTATTTGGAACGCCCCGTGTACCCTCAAGATATTTAAACACGCTATGAGCCGTCTGTCTGTTTATCTATTTACCTTGATTCAAATGAACGCAGCTAATTGTTCTTAGCTTTAAATGTCATCATGCCCTTTGCTAAATGGAAACATATTGTGCTTCTGAGTCTTAGTTTAAACTATTGATTATGGACTTGATAGTCTAAATAAGTGCTTATGCAAAATCAAAAATGATCATGCATTGCAAACAAATCAATATTGTGTGACTGCATCAATTATGGATTTACTATTTATTTAAGAGGGAAATTAAAATATCCTTGCCATTTATTGAGAAATAGTTTCATGTGCCGCTTGTGTGATGTTCAAGAAGTACATTTTTCCTTGAATTTATGCACCAAAACACCAAAACTCAACAAAATACACTGTTTTGTCTAAAGTATTAAACAAACGGATTTGGGAGTTGCTCCCACTCGCTACATACTAGCAGCTGATTGCAGAATATTTATTTGCGATTTTCACAGCTGGACCTTTTGCACAGGTGGCAGCCTCTTCTTGTACCACGCTGGAATTCTTTATGCTCTTGTGAGCAACCCATTCTTTCACAAGTGTTGGTAAAAGTAGTCTCCATGCCTGGGTGCTTGATTTTATACACCTGCGGCCATGGAAGTGATTGGAACACCTGATTTCAAGTATATAGTACTTATAGTAGTAAAATAGGTCCACACAGTGAGGACATGGTGGGGGCTATTAATAACGTGTAGATTTTTATTGCTATTATAATAAAAATAAAAAAAACTTCATGTCACTAAACCACATAATGGAATCGACTAAGGTGAATTCAGGCATAATTTATAATCAGTTACTCAACAATAGGTTCAGGAAAAAGCTTTAATTACACATTGTATGCCCCCCTTCCAGCAGATACAGCTTCCATGTGGGGGACAGGGTGGGATCAGTAGCCTCAGTTATCCTTAACTCATTTGCAAAGTGTCCCACAATGGACAAGTACAGCCGGGCTTATTAAAACAAATAATTTAAGATGTCTATAATAGTTATTAAGCTGATTCAGTGACGTTGTAATAAAATCTTTCGTTGGTTTCATAGCACATGAATTACTTTGAGAGGTATCTTAAAAAGGTGCTCCCGTTCCCTGTGAGTTTGAGCTGTAAGCAGTCGCGATTGTTACAGACGAATTATGCAAATATTTTAAGTACTGCTTCAGAAGCTGTCATCCTGGAAAAAGGTTGTTCTAGTTCAGAATTTAAAGTAAGAAATGCATCACTGATCAGGAGAAAAAGGAAGAAAAAAAAGAAACCCAAGTAATACATAGCCATGTATTTTACTGTTGACTGATTTGTTTGGTACTCGTGACTCAGAAGTCGGATAAGCGGCTTGTACTTGTATTATTGGAATAGAAAATTGCACAGTAACTACTTTTTGCTAGGTTCCAATGATGAACTCGCCGGAAAGAGGACCCCGAAATGCAGAGACGGACACAAAGTCTTTTAATAAAGTCAAACACAAAACACTCAGCAAAGGTACTGAGGGGGGACGGGCTGGATTTCCAATAATAGAACAAAAAATCACCGCCAACAGTAAACCAAGGGAAGCAGGACTGTAAAAACCAAAATCAAAACCCACAGTCGCAGCAAAAAATCCAAAAATATAAGCACAACCTTGGCAGGGGACAGACGGGCAACACGGAGCATAACACAATAATCATAGCACGGGAGACAAAGGCAATCATCCGGTGAAGGGTGAGCAGGTGAGCACTCATCTTAAAGGCAGTCAGATGATGGGAAGATGGATCACAGGTGTTTCTGCTCCGCTCTGCCAATCTGTCCTCCGCCACGCCCACTGCCGAGAGAGAAAACAGAAGGACGAGCAGGAAATGCAAGGAACGTGAAATAATCACAAATAAACGTTTTCAATTCTTTAATTAGGACTTTTTGAATTATGAAAGCAGAAATCCCCAAATATCTGGACTCTGAAGTGATATTGTGGTGACACTCGCCTTCCTCTGTTCAGCCCTCTGAAACTCTATTATCAGTTTCGGGGGGAACACAGCAGCCGCTTCTCTCTTTGACCTTATCTTTTCTCTGCATTGCTCTTTTGCAAATTATTGGGAAGCCGAGTTAACATTTAACTTGCATCTCTGAAAGGATGTAATGAGGCCTAACCACTCCTGTCATTTGCTTTCAGCGATTGTTCTTTGGCTGCAAGCTTGATGTTTGGATTTTAGCAACCTCTAATTGCACAAATTCCGTTTTGCTCAAGCTCATAATGTTTTTTTTTAATTATAAATGTTTGGGCTCTCTGCTGACTTAATTGATATTTATTATCCAGTGTCATCAGGGTATGTTAATTCATGATAATAAGGTGGTATTATCATGCATTCGATTAATGAAAAAAGTAGGATTCATCAGCAGCAATGCAGATGAGATGGAAAACAGATGTTTCACACTGTTTATTGATTCTAACACGAGCGCTTTGTGAGGACGTTGTCGTGTATAGAAAGTGAAAACCATTTCACAAATGAGACCCTCTGTTTAATGTGACAGTATCTCACGATGCGTGGTTCTCTATCATGTGGAGACGACATGCGTGTTTCATATTCCATCTGCGCCAGACTCCGCTAGAGAGCGCACCGGGGAGAACTGCTCGTTCTCCCCAGCTAACAAGCTCTTGGTGCACTCCTGTAGTTAACACAGGTGTGTCCAGATGAAAACCGCAGGACGCGCTCCGAGTCAAAGCCCGGCAATGACAAAGCAGCCGGTGCAGGGCAAATCGACAGTGTGGCGCCCGGTCAAACGCTCCCATGTGTGATTCTGCTGTGGACAAAAAGAGAAATAATCCTGTTGTGAAAATTGGGAGGGTGTGCTGATCTGGAGAAAAAGAGCAAATAGCAGCCCAAGGGAAGTGCTTTCTCATCCCGGCAGCACTGTGTTGATGTGTGTTCGAGGCTCACTTCTGGGTTAGGATTTTTCTCCATGTAACAGGAAGCAGCGAAAAACACACCCTGCAAATGAGATCCAGAGGAAGTGATGCCTCGGCGCACACAGAGCAGAACACACAAACGTGAATCCAGTCACACATACACAAATAAGGAAGCCTGATGAACATCTGTTCCGAATCTTTCAGCCGCAGCCACCGGTTCGATTTCATCTATTTTATTCCATATATTTTATTGAGTCTAGTGGAAGCCTGAACCATGTTGCTACTTTTCAATTATTTTCCCTCCCTGATTAATCATCTCCTTCTCTCCTCTCACACCTTGAGTCAAGTGAGAAGCTCTAGACTAGAGAGAAACTTGTATACTTAAATTCCAGGTCGCCTCATCTCAATGAGAATATCATCATTAACTAGAAAAGCACTCGGAGAGCGCAGACCTCCGCCGAACAGCTCATTCCCCTCATAATTAGATTCACACCGTCCACAAGGTGATCTGGATCATCACCAAAAGGTTCTAAATTGTTCTTGGTATCTTTATACACCGACCATGAAAAGTAAAAGTGAATCTGAGTATTTTTAATCTGAGTATTTTTTGGATCGGCATCAAAATATAATCATCTGTCCGTGGTAACATTCCCAAAATGTCCTGAAAATTTAATCAAGATCCGTCCAGAACCTTTTTAGTTGTCTTGCTAAAAGACGGACGGACAGACAAACAAACGCCATAGATCATATAACCCCCCTGCCTCGGCGGAAGTACCGGTAACTAGAGGAGGGCGCACCCGTAGAAGACAGGCAGGAGAGAAGGAACGAGGAGAAAAAGCTCAATTAAACAATTCTATTTAAACGCATACATTCTGAACCTTTAAGACGTGATCTTTATAACATTGACAAAAGATTTTGTCTGCTGTTTTTCATGATCTACTAATATATCCAATCAGTGCATCAACTAAAAACTATTGTCCAGCCGCACACATAAAAGGAACGACGTGCATAGAATTATCCATTATTGCTAATCTTTTGTTTTTGAAATAAAAAAAATAAAAAAAATAGAGCCTTGCTTTTTTATACACGGGACTGATAATGTTGCTCTTTTGTTTGTTTCACCCCAGCACTCAAATAATTAAACACAAATGGAGGTGAGAGACAGAACCAAACACTGTTTAAGGATTGTCTGTCAACTCTCACAATCTGTTCAGGGTAACAAAGAGGGCGGAAAACATTATTATCATAATGGGCTGAACACACACACACACTTTTCTGTTGTATCTTTTGCATATAATGAATATTGCTTAGAAATAAACAAAACAATGCGTTCCAGTTATTTGAAGTACCGTGCCGTCCTTAAATAACAAATAGATCGAAAGTACTGGAGTCGGTTTTGTCGACTCCAGTATAAACACACAGTGGCCATGGTATGAATAGCTACACGGGTCCCAGCAAATTAAAATCATCTTTTTCTACTTTGTAAAAGAAATGCTTATAGGTTCATCTCTAAATCAACATGTTGACTTACATCCTGCTATTTCCTGCATATCTGATCAACAATCATCGATTTAACGGTTCATGGAAACGGTTCGGAGACCCTCTCATTGAAAAGCAAAGCTAAAGGCAGTGATACTACAAAATGACATATGGAAGTATTTAGTCGACAAGGACAGCCTCATATTTTAGATTTTTTAAAGTTGGCAGCTTTGGCTGTGAGGACAGCTTCACACACTCTGTGTTCTCACTCTCATCCAGCTCCGCCAAGTCAGCACCGGGAATGGTTTTCCAACAGTACCGAAGGAGTTCCCACATTTCATGTAGCAAACTCTTGTTGGCTGCTTTTCTTTTACTCTTTTTCATCTCATCCCAAATCTTCTAAATCATCAGGAGCGAACTTAGACAGGATGCTATATCACTGCCGAACGCTGTCATTTAGCGATGCTGGATCCGTTTGAATACTTTCCAGCGGCATCGCCAAGATGGCGCTCCCACACCGTCAGACCTCCCCCTCAGCGCTTCACGGTGGGAACCACACGTGGAGATGCCGTCAGTTCATCTCCACTGTGTCTCAGAAAATACAGGCTGGTACTCGTCCGACCTCAGCAGTGATCGCCACCGGTCTGCTGTTGCTTCAGTCACCGACAAGCACTAATGTGGTTAATTTTACAACAGATTTTATGTTAATAGTTCGGATTTCTTTTGCTCTGCTTCGTAACAAAGGGTTTTGTTTTTGCATGCATTACACAATACCGATGAGAAATATATTTGCATTCACATGTCAACAATAAATGTGATGAAAATTGATATATTAATAGTTTAGGTTTGCATGCCAGGCTTTAAAATGTTTTTTCTATAATTTCTTGCTGCAACGAAAGCTTTTTCCCACTTTATAAATCACACATCCTTCAATACCCGAAGGATTTGGATGCAGGTTGATTTCCGTGCATTGTGTCAGGAAGCATACACCCATGTATCATAACATGCTTCCAACTATTAAGACCCTAAAGGCCGAATAGCTGAATGTCATCCAAGGTCAGTAACACGATGATAATTTCATTGCCAAGTATTTTTGGCAAGCGGAGGGTGATTCTCTCTGCATGAGTTGGAAAGCTGTAGCTGCTCTCTGAAACTCACAGAACAATCTGTTTTCCAGGTAAAAAAAAAGAAAGTACTGAAAGCACATAAAACTTAAAGGAAAGTCTGATCTCATTGGCTCAACAACTCTGGGTTTAGATGACTTAACTAAAGTTGTGTCCATTTCTTGATTAAAGTCATGCGTTTGTAAGAGTGTGTAGTTTTAAAAGCAGACTGTAAGAGTTTCCTGCATTTATTTAAATATGCTCCGCAAGCATGAAATGACAGGCAATGGCTCAAAGACAAACTGGATCAACCCATCAGCAATGCTATCATTAGTACTCAGCACTCTTTCTGCCTTTTGGGGCTTGCAAGACTTCTCAAATGTAACGTGCAAACTGACACTGGTATTGTGATTTATCACTGGTGTGAGTGTGAAAGTCGAATCTTGGCTCCTGATATATGTTTTTCTATTCCTCCTTTTTTCCCTTTAAGTTCACAAAGGGCTAAACAAAAGATCCTAACTTAATTCTGATTAGAAACATGAGTGCTGTTAATAGCGCCACAGGCGTTTATCCTTACACAACGTAATCCAAAATACACTCTATTTTGAATTCCATGGCGCAAAAAAAATAAAAAACTAGCAGCGTATATTTCAATATCGGGATCCTAATGTCAGTACCATGGTAGACAATAAAGATCTGAATTAAATTTTATAATAACACATAATGTGGAGCGTAACAAACCCATCCTGAGAGCTAGTTAGTCGATATCACGGTCACAGTGTCACATGTATGATACACAGGGGCTTACATGTCCTTGATTTGGGACTAATTGGAAAAATCGAATGAAAAAACCCTGCAGGCTCGTAATATTTAAAGGAATGTAGGTGTAATGGCAGATCACACAGTTGAAAGTAAAGTCGTTTGAGTGGCTGGGGACTGGTGTCCTACCCGTGTTAATTTTGGACGTGTGTTCCATTATTACAGAATGAAATAAGGATTGACTGAGCCGGTCCCAGAATGGCTTGAGGAATAAACGGATGGTCAAATAACAGAGCAGTATGAAATGAAGTGACGGGGAACCAAACCCTATAGCGGTCGCGCGTCGTCATTAGCTTCAACTTTGTCTTTTCTTTAACTTAAAAATCCCTCAAATCTGAAATGGTCCCATACGCCACTTGAGACAACTAAACATTATACTGTTGCCTTTAATAATTGTGGATTTTAATTTATTAGCTTGGGCAGCACAGTGGCACAGTGGTTAGCAGCACCGTTGCAACACAGCAAGAAGGTTGCAGGTTCAAATCCAATTTGAGGCTTTTCTGTGAGGAGTTTACATGTTCTCCCCGTCCGTGTCTCATCAGTCGGTTTGCATTCTTTCTTTTTTCTGTAAGAGAATTCATCATTGAATGCGACACAATCGTAATTCACAATTCCAGGCATGCATGCTAAATCACTGGTAAATAAAATAGAACTAGAATAGATGCTCTTGTGTCTGTGTTTTCATGTAAATCTGCATAAACTGAGCTTCTCACGTAGAAACACAATCGTTCTTTAGTTGGAAACAAATGCATTTGAAATTATTGGTGGGTGCCGAGAATGATTTTGTTCTTTTTCTTTTTTTCAAAAGGTATATATTGTTTGAGTACGGAATCAGATTATTTTACATTAATGTTTCATAACTGTTGACCTATTATTTCTGCTGTTACATTATTTATACTTCAGGCCAACTTTTTTTCAAATACTCCAGGAACTTTGTTGGTTGCTACACACTGATGTGGGGAGAGAAGCAGGAAATCAGTGATTCAAGTAGGCCGATGCTCTGATTACATGTTGCTGTTATGTTTTTGAATATTTTGCATTCTAATGGCGAAAAATGCATACATTCTATATACAGCTTAAAATAACCCAGACATTTCTCTTCTCCATCTTTCTCCACCCGTCTAGAGTTCTTCTTGGAGCTGCTGGACAATTCTGAGAAGTCTCTCAACAGCATGTTCACACGGACGTACGGAAAACTGTACATGCAGAACTTGGAGGTGTTCCAGGACCTGTTCACGGAGCTAAAGCGATACTACACGGGGGGCAACGTCAACCTGGAGGAGATGCTGAATGACTTTTGGTCCAGGCTGCTGGAGCGCATGTTTCAGTTGCTCAACTCCCAGTACCACTTCACGGATGACTACCTGGAGTGCGTCAGTAAATACTCGGATCAGCTAAAACCCTTTGGAGACGTGCCCAGAAAACTGAAGGCCCAAGTCACCAGGGCATTCATCGCTGCACGGACGTTTGTCCAGGGGCTGATGGTGGGACGGGAGGTGGCCAACAGGGTCTCTAAGGTAGGTTTCATTCACTTCTCTTTGCTGCTTTGACTCATGTTTCCAAATGTTCTATTGATTCTCTGCTGTCAAGCAGTGCATTTTTGGTCTGAGTTAATTTATCGGGTGCTGAAAATATTCTGCAAGATTTTAACTGCTATACAGATGAGGTCATAAATTATTCTACTCAATATTTTGTGATTATGGAAATCGATTTTCCTACATTATAATGCCCTCGCCAATTTAGTAATTTGTGTCCATCTATCCGTACCTTTATTTGTGAGGAATGAATAGTTAACATTTTTTGGGGGGCGGGGTCTTTGAAATCTATGAGCAATTTTGAAATCTTAATATGGGTTTTCATTGAAATTATTTAGTGAAATCTCATGACTCAAGAAGAAGCATTTTCCTTCCATTTGAAGTTTTTTGTGGGATACTCTTGATATTTGCACATGAGGCAAGTGTCCTTCTATCCTCATATGACTGGTGGCGTACACAGTAAACACAGCTGCCTCAGAGAATCACCCACAGAGAGCAAAGCTTTGCAGAAGAGGAACGATTAAAGTGCATTTTCCACTAGATTTACCGCGAGCTTTCTTTCACTGTGTTCCTCACATTTCTCACTTTTGGCTTTCTTGGCAAGCAGAAAACATAAAGATACCAGTCAACGTGATGATATTAATAATTTTATTTGCTTCTTGTTCACCGTTTAGTTTCAGCAACTTATTCGTGGATTCTGAAGTATTAAATGTATTTAGTGCAACACTAGAGATTAGGAATGGGATTTTAAAGGCTTAGCAGATGTGTTTTTCATTCCACATTAAATACGGAAAGTTATGCAACATGTTATTTTTTGTCTAAAGAGTAAAAATTATATAACCACATTTGTCTGCTGTAGTAAATTGCATCGCTCTGAGTTATGAAATGGAAACACTAGAGAAAACTAGAGTAGAAGAAACTAGAGTTATTTGATTTTAAACTTACCGGTAATTGTTGAAAGCATATATAATAAAGTTCAGCGTACTTAGCTTCCCTGAAAACGTAAATAAGCACAAAGACGTATGATGTGGCTTAAAAAAGCCTGGCTTAAAAGTTTTTCCTTACCCTGGCATCCATCATAAAGACGTTATTCTACAATTTTTAAAATGCTATTTAAAGCACTGCAGCGAATTCTTTGTCCATCCAAAGGCATGTTGGTCTTTAAATGTGCTGCAGTCCAGGACTTTGTTGGCACATCTCTATCTTGTGGAAGCAGAAAAAGCATCACTGCTTATTTTCCTGTGTGCAAAAAACCTTACTGGGCGGGGAAACTGTAATGAATGTATTCAACCCACGTCTCATCCACTATTAATCAGACTTAGAATTTTTATCACCTCATCTGCAGACTGTGATTTACACATCAGCATAACACACAGAAGGGTGTGCGTTAAATATTAGTGCCTTGGCTCTTATCCATTCAAATACAAATGTTTATGGGACACAGGTGTGAGACACAGGGGAGGTGGAAGGTCCAGTGACGAGGGACAATATAGGGTTGCACATCGTGGCTTACCTTGCAGATTATGCACGGTTAAAGGAAGTAAAGGGGATTGGACACACGCTGGCCAAATGCATGTGTGGCATGCATTTTGCAACATGAGGCCGAGAGACACTTTATAGGCCTAGAACCGTAGACTTTTAAAATGCACTTGCACCACTTTGTACCTACTGTACTAATTTAATTCTATTGCCGTCAGTTTCTAATAACAGTGTCGGTCTGACAAATAGCTGACCCCCTCAAAAATCAATTTTCCTCACCAGCGAATAGACACAAATGGTGTAAATATGTACTTTTTACAAGTTCAAACATCAGTCTAAAAAATGCCTTCGCAGCTCTGCAGCGATCCAATTCCCTTTTATCTGGTTGTACCTTGAAGCTGGCAGTCCCTTTCAGTCAACCAGAGGAGACATGTTGTCGGAAGAGGAAAGGAGGAGAGTCGGAGCGGAAGTTAGAGGGCAGGAATAAATTAGATGGGCACATTGTGAGAACTGCAATCATTTTTATGTTTGAGGCTAGAACAACTCTCTGAATCAAGCATGGAGACGGATGATAGACCCGGAAGGTTGTGAATAAACACCATGCATCTTGTGTTGGAAATACATTCATATGGCAGTTTATAAATCTTTGTCATATTACAAAAAAGAAATACAGAATCTACCGATTATTTTTTATCATCCTGTCTATAATTTCTCAAAATAACAATGGGTCTGAGTCCAACCACAGATTCTATCCGGTCCTGTCTGAATCTCAGGCACAGGTTTCTTTTAAATTACTTCATCATAGCAGCACAGTACAGCATTTTCTTACAATTACAAATAAATGATCCTATTTATTTAAAAGGTTTTATTGGATTTGAACATCTCTTTGAGTTCATCTATCTAAAAGCACACACTTGGGTACTTCATGTCCAATGCACACACATCGTGGTCAATATCCATGTGACTAAAAGCCTGATTCTGTGGAAGACGGGACACTTTGTGCAGAGAGAATCAAGATGCAATCACACGCCAATGAACAGTTATTAAAGACATCACTTCAATTCAAAATCAAGTTTCTCACAAAGAGTTGAACCTTGTTTCATCCTTCATAAGTGCTGCATAAAATAGGTAAAAACTGTGATTGTGGTTTACTGTCTGGTTCTAATTTATTTCTGATACATTAATCCAACATTATTTAAACTGAACTAAAGGATGTAATCATACTTCTATGGAGCATCATGGAAAATGAGAAATTATGCATTTAACCGAATGATTTGTGACTAATATGAATGCACACAGTGTGATGTCGGTGATGAAACGATACCTCGTGCAAACCCTCGTAAAAAAATGATACCGATAGGCGTGAAATTGCGTGGCAGTCAAACAATAACTAGATCATAAAAACAGAATTTTATTATCTTTCAAACGAGGCGACGTTCTTCGAGTGACATTAAATTAATTAATCTGATTGAATTTGAAACTAAACCATCACCAGTTCATTACTATTATGTCCAGCAGTTGGAATTAGTATCAGCCTCCTTTTGTGTCCACTGTATTCACATAATCAGGAGCTATTGTGGGGATTTACATCATCACAGTATCTATATTGAACGGCTATATTCTTCCTTCTGTTTGGTATAATCTCTGAGCGCTCAGGCGTCTTCATCTGCTAATTATTGTCTTAAATTTTAACTGTCTGTGCTACCAAGCCTCGATGGCACAGCACAGCATTTCAAGTGATTAGTTAAAATCCGCATCTCTATCTGTACCGGGCCAGGAAAGGCACATTCACTCTGGATCAAATCCTGCACTCCTTGCTTCGTCATCAATTATGTAGCGCATCCAGGAAACTGTGTGGCATTGCTGGGCGCTGTCAGGCTCTGTAAACACATCCATAACACTCAAGGTGAAAAGTTTCTGGACATGACAAATTACCTTGACCTAAAAATCAGACTCCTTATTTGTTCGTGACAAAATAGTGCCTTGTATTTCTCTTTATATCAGCCTGACAGTTGTTAGAGGTGCATCCTGCAGCGGGACAGATGTGTAAGAGGCAAAGGCGTATTTGTTTGATGGTAGAATTAAAGGAAATGACGGTCACCCCACATCAGCGCTTGACGAACTGCCTGCACATAAACCACATCCCAAAAACAATGATGTGCTGGCATTCCTATTGAATTACTGTTGGAAGAATATAGGTACAAGTAAATTTACAAATAAATGAATGCTAAAAGGCTCAGTTTAACTTAAATATCTAGCAATTCAAGTTTTACTTATCTATTGATGAGACTGCACACTAACCTTGCCAGGAAAAAAAAAACATGCAAAAAAAGTTTGTTCAACAGAAAACTTGTCTGCAGACATTTTGAGAACTAAATGCTGAACCAGACACATGGCTCCTGGTGAGAAGCTTCGGCCGATCCTTTTGTCAAGGTGCTTACTCAAGAAGAAGAAGAAGAAATTGATTCATTAAAGCAGCGGTTTTAAAATGAGAATCAACACCTTTTCATCTGAATTGGCTGCTTTCATCCACGGTGGTAACTCGAACTCAGCACGGTGCATCTGTGATAATGAAACGCACATAATCGCTGCTGACAGACATCGTTCAGGCTCCATCAAATGGGATCGCACTTGACTTGCAGTGAACAGCTTCCATAGATCCTTGATCCTGGATTAAGAGCACGAAGCTCTCTGGATTACAGTTTATGATGACCATTAAGAGTTTTATCCTGAGAGTATTTAAAACACAGTCCGAGCACATTAGAAATCTGCTCAGAGAAGATTACGAGGATTCAGACATTTCCAAATGTTTAAAAGTTGAGTCATTTGGAGTGTTTACCGCTCACGCTGCACGCACACGGGAAGCTCGCCTCGTCCTTTGTGCATATTTAGCCATGCTGATGGAAGGAAGGGAGGCATTTTGCACCGATGGCTCATGTTGATTTCATTATGCTCTCATTTTCTCCCACAAAGTGTTAGATAATATAATGTTAAGCTTCCAGGCAGTTTGGAATCTTTACACAACATTTGCTTTAGATAAATGCGCTGCCAGATTGCAGTCTTTGCTGACAGAGCAGGATCAGTGTTGATTGTTCACTCGCACTGTGTTCAACGTAGTATGAGGTTCGACAGCAGCTCATTCTGTCACTACCTGGAATCCATGAACTATTAAAGGGGTGGCATAAAGGAATAGTCAATGCGCTGCTTGTCTCACTGCAGAGCAGGAATTGTTAAAGTTTTTATTTATGATCCTTACCATATAATTGTTTGTCCCCTTAGCTGTGTCTAAGCTGTGGATGACTCGATGATATCTTAATTCATATATGCTAATTAATTTAAGTTCTTTGCTATTCTCGAAGGATCAGTGTACCTTTGGATGTCTCTGCTATTTAAACTCTTATTTATTTCCCTGTTTCTTAATTTTAGACCACTTTCTGACATTAATATTTATTTATTTTAGGCCAGCTTTGTGTCATTTTGTTAATATTTAACTCACTTGCTGCCATTGATGACTTACTGTACGTCGTCAAATAGGTTTTTCATCAGGTAGGCTGGTGGAGCGCCCTTATGAATATCATAAGGGTCTCCATGTAGGTGGCAGCAGTGCTGTTTATTGTTGAGTGATCAGTGTTTATTACATGGAAAAAAGCCAATAAAAGATGGAGGCAACAGCGAAATGTTGAAATTTGGAAAAATTCAGATATCTTCCACTCGTACAGTTTCAAAGAAAATCGACAGAAAAGACAGCGGAGATCATGAAGAGGATGATTGCATGGCCGATCTTATTATCAAACACTGTCATGGAAGGGAAGCCACTCATCCGGTGTCGCTGAAATAATAAATGTGATCTGCTCGATATATTTCTTCTTGTTCTTTTCTCTGTTTGTTTGTTTTTAGTCAAAACAAACAAACTTTTTGAAAGAATGAATATTTAAATTGGTAAGAATATTCCATGGGTATTCGAAAAAGTGATCAAAATACCTGACCTGAGCTGCACTAATTAGTCGATGCACCCCCAGCAGAAGGTAAATCGCGTATGAGGGAAAAACTCTGTACCTGACACTGATTTTGCAAAGATATCAAATCTATTATATTGACGTCTCCATTTCCGCTCCTGATTGATATTTTTTTATCTGCATATAGAAAACATTTAGACTTTGAGTGATGGATACAAACAGCGTTATGCTGCACCAGCATCCTTTTTCATCTGTAGAAATAGATAGATTCATGTTTAACTCATATAGCTGGTTGATACACTAAAATCACAATCCTTCGACACGACAAAAGGAATTACCGGTAGCTGTAATTATGCTGTGTGTGAAAAATATCCGTAATTAAACAGACACAAAGCTAAAATGTCTTAATTTGTCACGGGGGGGGGTCTATCTCAGTGCCTCAGATGGGAACCGCATCAGTTTCCTGTAGTTGATTGTCTGCATTCGCGGTAAACATGTTGCATAATCAGATGGCGGACTAAAGCAGATTCTGTTTCGCAGATTAAGATCCATCAGAGAGTACAGGCCATCTCTGACTTCTGCAGACGCACCAGCCAAACTTGTGTCTCACTTTCTCTCCATCTCCCTCCTCTCTTTCTGACAGTCTCCCTTTCTCTCGCTGGCTCTCAGCTCATCCAGCTTGCTGGGGGATAAGGCCTCAGCCTCGGTGCAGTGACGGCAGATGGCAGCTGGCTCAAAAGGGCTGGCGCGTCATCGGGAAATGTGCTGCACCAAAGATGTTCTTTTTAATTAAAAGATTTTGATCTGTGGTGAACTGCGGAATGTTGGGAGGAAAAAATTGGAGTGCATGTGGACTAAAATACAAGGACATGATATGAAAGTATAATAAAAAGACGTATATACTGTATACTCTCTACGGTATATGCTTTTCCATTTTACAGTGGAAATTCTGAGAAGATACTGACAGAGTGAGCGAAAGCCCGTAGACTACAGACAAAAGAAAAGGAAAGAAAGTTTCCATCAAACTTCACCCGATGGGATATTACGTACGACGTTACGAGGCCCAGAGAAGTCAGTCATTTCTGGATGTTGATGTTTGGATTGCAATACTATCACCAATCAATGATGTAATCAGGTGTTTCTGAGCCGTCCGCAACTTTCTCACTCTTTTGTCACCCTGTCCTTTTTTTAACGATAGATCATAGCATGAAATTCAGAAAAACAATTTAAGCTTATGAACTACATAGCTTATGACTTGCGACCAATGCGACTTGCGACAGTTCGGCTTTACGACCGCACTGGTCTGTTGTTGTTTTGGTCTGTTTACGACGTGTTTTTACGACATACCGGAAAGCGAGCGAGCGAATTGAGTGTACGACAGTTTCTGCGATCTCACCCACGATGTCCACCAAGAGGAAATTGTCTCTTTCTACTCCTCATTTACAGAATCATGATGCAGCATTATACTTACGGTGATTACCATGGGCTGACTTATGACCAAATCGGCATAGGCCCGATCCCTCTGTACCAATTTTAGTCGTAAATCGACAACTCCCTCGATTTTCAGTGGCACTTAAGGTCAAACGGGATTATGAAAATCATCCCATTCGGAAACTTTTAGAATTGGTGTAGTACAAACCAAATATCTGTCTCCTTATCGAAGAAGGAGGGAAAGCATCAGTTGATTGTGCTAACCCGGACCCGGATAGCATCTTACAAGTCCCTTTTTTTGCATCTTGACTTTAAGAATGGCCACTGCATCTTTATATAACAAGCACTTAGAGAAGGCTGTCAACACCGATGTGCTGACATTTGTCCAGAGGTTTCTTGGCAGCCACGGGAGACCTTTTTACCCCTTGCATTCTGCCTGGGCTGCAGACCTTCAGATTCAGTCGGACACAGGTTGCATGCTGAGCTTTAATCCTTGAGGCACTGTGGCAGATGGATAACAATGCGGTATATGCAGCTCTTGCAGTCGCTGGAGATGGCGCATGCCTCTCGGTGCGCTCTCCTTGTCATTGAGCAATGTGGACTCGGCTTTTAATACAGCTGCGCTTGTCTTGGTAAATTAAAGAAACAGTCCCAACTGCTGCTTCTGACATGCTACATAACACGGTAGATGTCAGGGCGGATCAGCGGGCGATCTTGCGCCTCACCAAAGGTTGACACTTGGGCTGACTCATGTGGGTTGCAGGAGCTCACCAAGTCATCTCCGTGTTGTTTCTCGGAGGCGCAGCCACTCACACGTAGATTAGTCTGCCAGTCTCGGTGAAGCACAGTCATTGATTTGACAGCAACTGATTTTAGTGCAGTCTCTCCGGAATTGTCTATGGGTCCATCTTACATTTTACATGCTGCAAAGAGGGAGACTCGAAAGTTCAGGGAGGCACAGAAGCACTGCAAAATGCACATCCTGTCAACCTTAGTATCAACATAACAGTTCTATGCAGCGTTATCGAAATAGATCTAGTTAGTTCAATGTAGCTCTGCAAATCAAGTTGCAGCAAAATGAAGTTCGAAAATAACACCGGATGGAATATATGTTCCATTCGTAAGCGGATTCAACTTATTTAAAGTGGTCTCAGTGCAGTTGTTTGACTTGCAAAAGGAGACAGCTTGTACTTTTGTTATGTCTCAGTAAGATAGAGGTTGAGGAACCAGAAACCATAGATGAAGAAAAGAAGTTCAACGATTAAAGAACAAAAAAGCAAAAACAAAGAACCATCTGTTTTTTACAAAGACTCTGGGGAAACAAGTGGCATCCAACATGGCATGACAAACAATGAAAGGGAGGAATCACGCAGAAAGAATACACCGAATGACAAGATAATGCCAAACAGGTGAACATGTGAAGGACAGCTAAAGAAGTATTCTTTGAAGCTAAAAGTGTCAGTAAATGCGGTGTCAACATGCAAATCCGAGGTTAGAATCCTTGAATAAAGCTGCTGTAAGCCTGGCTGTCATGTAAAATGACAACCAGCAGATGCACATTAAAGCTTCTCTTGAAAACACGCTGTTAACATTACATAAAGAAAATGCAGACGCACAACTTTAATGCCTTAGAGATGCATTTGATGAAGATAAATTCCTGCATTGGTATTATCGGAAAGCAAGATTCAAGAAGAAAGCGCATAAGTATTTCTTTCATTTCTCCCAGACACAGATCTATGAGCTATTTTTAAGACTGAGGTGAGACCAAAGGCTTTTCCTCCAGCTTCTCAAATTCAGCTCAGGACAAGAAACTACATATATCAGCTATCTCTTGCTCTGATCAAAACACGAGCACTCTAAATGATCTGGAATAAGTGAAATTTAAGTCTCCCAAACACGAGAGCTCACCTGCATCTCCTATTTCTGTCAATGTTATCTCAATTCAACATCCAGTTTCTCCTCTCATCACAAAAACGTATATTCTCTTAAGCAACACTTGGAGAGTGAAGTGACTTTTGAGGTCTCACTGTTTTCTAAAGAGAGATTTTTTTCTTTCTTATCCTTCCATGTATTTCCTCTTCTTGTCTTCTGTGTTGTCGGGAAAAGCGTTCTCCGACTTCAGGAGAAGGCTCGTGTACAAAGGTTACTTCGATGCATGTGCATATTTTGCATTTGACGATTGAATCTTTCTCAAAGAATCGCTTTCAGAGTTCTATTGGAATATTTTTAACAATCCTTTCCTCATGAAGAAACCAGACCTTGACCATTTTTATTTTCCGCTGACATCCGGTGGCGACTAACCACGCTTCTCTTGATAGCAGATGGCGCTCCGGTTTTCCCAGTGACAAATCACTCATCCTGCCATTGATACTAATGGCTGTGGAATTGAGTGGGGATGCTGGGGCTGCATTGCAGCCTTACATCCATGTCCAATCAGGGTGAAGCAACGCATCCTGTCACAATAATTATGACTGAACTATTGAGGCATTTTTTGGGCGACGGTCTTGCTGTCCCACTTGTGTTCCCCTTGATTGGCCTTGCAAAACTTACAAAGTCATTGTCATTTCTCACAGCTTCATTACTTGGTGGCACAAAGCAATTTCCATCGTCTGCTCTCTTCCCATTCTGTTATCCCTAAAGGGAGTTCATGCCATATGTGCATGACAACACCCTGTCGGATAGACAAGCAATGTAAGCACGCCTTTTGGAGCGACCTCGCTACAATGTAGAGCAGCTTCTTTTATTCTAATGCATCGATAAAGGATAACGAAACGAAACTCGACCAATTCCGACATTAAAAAGCTGTGTGGAATTTGAATAAAGTAAAATTCTAATAAAAGCTGGACTTAATATATTGAATTTGTTCTTGCTTTCAGAATATATTTGAGACTTAAAGCACATTTTATTCATAACTATATATGACTTGTATTAATATTAAATATTCCACTTCAACTCCAGTCCAGGATCTGTTTCATAGCGGTCAAACATTCAACGAGAAGCGTTTAAATTTCAGTTTTGATCTGAGAAGTCTCGCTCTCCCAGTCCTTTACTCCCAGCATGCTGTGCCATATTCTGTCCACTCAACCGTAAATAAGATGCACCGAGATGATCAGATTACCCTTCATCCGGGGCATCCAGATACTGCTGGGCGCAGTAGCCACAATACCTCCAAGTAAATAAACCCTGGAAGTTAATTGTGTCAGGAGGAGCAGTAACAGAAATTTTCTGAAGGCTCAAGGGAAGCTGAAAACACTTTTACTATTTGCAGAAGGAAATATATTTATTTGGTCAGCTGTAAAGAGTGTGGAACAAATGGCTGCAGAGTAAAGAAAGTTCTCCCAGTGTTTCTATTTCTCTTTAATAGGCTGCCTGGAAACTGGGCCAAGTTTAATGAAGTTAATCCCAGAACCTTTTTTTCACTTATTTAATATTATCATTAATAAGAAGGGCACTTTATTGTACAATTTGGACATAAAAGTGATAGCAGTAACTTGTACAAAATGGCATTTGCAATGGGTTGCTGATATTGAGTAAATGACACAGTACAGTATACCATATTTTCATTAGGCTCCTCTTTCATGCTGCTATCAGTGTGTGAGCAGCGAGAGCAAGGACATTTATTTCATGAATGAAATCATCCTGTCGCCCGGTTTTCCTTTATGGATGTGCTTTAAACTGGATTTAATGTCCTTGTCCAGGTGACTCAGTCGGGCTGACCCAATAAAGAAAGCAAATGACACCCCCTCTACCTCTCTCTCTTCTGTCTATGGAAAATATATCTATATGCAAATGACCCTGTGAAACAAAATAATTCACATTTCTGGAAAAGTGTTATATTTGGTTTAAGTCTTAAACGAGGCAGTGGGAAGAAAGGGGCTTACGGAAATGGATGGTGACGCTTGGTGGGAGCAGAAGCACAATCTGAATGCTTTCTGGTCCCTCCCTCTCTCTGAATTACAGCCAGATTTGACTCACGGATTCATATGTGTGGTCCAGATTTGATCAATACAATGGGTTAAAGTGCAGGCGCGGAAACCAGACTGAGATCTGTGAGTGGGCGGTCAGCGGAGACGGCCAAGAGAGGGTGGGGATCTGGCAATTTGCTGATATTGGAGGCATCTGCAATCAACTTTTCTTAAAGTTTTCTTAAATGTTCCTTTTCCCAAATGTCAGCCTTTCAAAAAAGCATCACCAGGGAGTGGAGTAATGGCTTCAAATTAAATATAAAGAATACAACCTACACACAAAGCTAACAGAAATACTGTTTTTAGTTCACTAACTACCTCCAGTCTGAGAGTCCACAGAGCATTTCAACATTTAGGAAAGAGATTCCAATCCCGATTGTGTCGTTACTGAAATGAAATGCGCTATTAATTATTATTGGGAAATGAATTTAGCACCGGTCGCTTATACAATCTAATGACTTTATGAAAAGAGTCCGTCACAGGAGGAATAAAGTTTGTACTTGCAACTAATGATTATTTGGTAAATAAGAGGAAGTTCTTTCCAAAACAAACAGCGTGATTGGCATATTCTTGGTTTTCTTCCGTCATCCAAATGTGGCGGCACCACCTGCCCATTTGCTCGAGTCTTGTGTCCGGGCTTCTCTCCATCTGTTTCATCTTTATCTTTCTCTCTCTCTCTCTCTCTCTCTCGCTCCCTTGTCTTTGACTTTTTATTTTATTTTTCAAATCCAGTACTTTCTGTGGATAAGTTATTAAAAATACATGAATGGGCAACACAGTTTAAACCGCTTTGTATTTCTAAACATGTAATAAATGCTTTATAACTTGCTATTATGTTGATTCAACTCGATTTACATTTTACAAATCAATCAAACTGAATTAACATTACTTTTTGGGTGCCATTAGTTCCCCATTTCCAACAAGGGACAGAAAAAGTGTGCACACACACACGATATATCCTAATCCTTATATAATAATTGTATAACCAAAAAATAATTTGTTTCCATGGGTGTCAGCTGTGAAAATGAACGTGTTTGTAATAAATCTCCATAAATGAAAGACGGTCAAACATCGTACCGGAACACACGCACTAGCTGATGAGTCACAACAGTGAAAATGACAGCTCGAAACCTCGTTGATTCGTTGAACGTCCCTCTTTCCAGACACATCATGATGCAAGAGGCAGATTGCAAATGTCAAAGATGGTTCATTTGATCCTTGCAGCCAGCGGCCAAGCAGAAGGGAGCCAGTGCACTGACAGCATATTCGCTCTTTCCTCTTTCTTGTCTTTCATCAGGCACACACACACACGCACACAGGTGGTCTGGTCATTGTACCAGTGTAATCAAAGACACACCACCGCATTCAGAACCAGCTGTATAAAACACGAGCTTCATGGCACAAAATTAGTTTGAAAAAAGCACATCAAGCTTCAAAACTGCATTGATTTTTTTTTCTTCTTCCTTTTTCCAGATCAAGGGTTTTTATCTTATTCCTATCACAGGACTGTATGTTTTCACATGTTCATCTTTTTTTTTCCACTCACTTTTACTGCATCATTAACAAAATTCTCATAATTGACAATTGAAGTAAAGCAACCCCCCAAATAATAGACACGAAAATGAAAAACTTCATTTAATGCATTTTCAGTCCTTTGATTTGTTTCTCATTAATGTTTCTGTCTTGGATTAAATGAGTTTTCATCCCAATCGGGCGGAAGATCTGAGGTGATACACATTTTAATGATCTATACGTGAGTAAACAGTCGCCATGACTTGGACATGACTTTGACTTTTACAATCAGCAGATTAATCTGTTCAACGCTGATAAGGGACTAAATGTTTCTCTGGAATTGGACTCCAAGTGTTTTTTTTCTTCTCATGGGTAGGTTTAATCTTGTATCCTGTCCAAATCATCCTTGAAGTACAGACTGATGTCCAAATCTCCCCTCCACACAGACGCACAGCAATCTCCAGAGTGTGATGCTGGACAAAAACGAAAGTCAAGCATGAATACAGAGGCCGACAGGCCAATTATCTGATGTGCGCTTCATTCCGCATCTCCACCTCTGAAGGGGGGCAGATTTGAGAATCCCGTCGCTTTTACTTAAGCCAGAACAATAACATGGGCCGACAACAAAAGGCAAAGCCTTCACATGTAATCTCGACGCGGACAGTTGGAAACCGTGTCATGTCAGATGACTTCATCTCGATTCAAGCTTCAGGAGATCGGCTGTAGAGCAAAGACGTTCGTCAAAAAGCTGAACTGCGTCTGACTTTTCTCCTCCCCTGACCGTCGATGCTTTCTTAGTCGCAAGTATGCAGCGGTTGCTATGGCAACATCATGACGTTTTGTAGAAATGTGAAAGCGTCTTCTATTGCAGGAGTCATAAATCTTGTCTGAAAAAGAAATGACTGAATTCATTGAGCCTGAAAAGTCTTGACTCAACTGAGGAACGTCTCTTTTCTTCGTAGGTGAATGTAGTTCCAGCTTGTGTCAGAGCCTTGACCAAGATGCTTTACTGCTCCTACTGCCGCGGCGTGCCTGGACTGAAACCCTGTCACAACTACTGCCACAATGTTATGAGGGGCTGTCTCGCCAACCAGGCTGACCTAGATGCTGAATGGAATCTCTTTATTGGTAAGAAAAAATAATAATAAAAAAATCCTGTGATTCAAATCGAACGTCCTTGGTCTGGTTGTCATGTTCTGTATGGGGATATTCGCAGGCGTGTGTGTGTGTGTGTGTGTGTGTGTGTGTGTGTGTGTGTGTGTACGTGCGTGCGGCTGTCTTGCTGTCAGCTTGTGCTTCTAAGTCTTGCACATTGCTTTTCCAAGGCAGTGTCTCCGAATAGTCTCTGTGGGAATTCAGTAGGATGTGGATGTGTTAGATTCAGCGTTAAAGGATTTAGAGAGACAAAACTGAAATCTTTTTTGTGCAACCATTCCCGTCTCTCTTTTTATTTTTTTTATTTCCTTGTGTGAAATGCTGTTGCTAGAACCTGGCATACTGCTTAATGCTCCGGTCCCTGCTGCTTGGGATTGATAAAGGAGAGCAGATCCTAGGTAAACACATTTTCTATAGTGTTTCCAGCTGAGCTTGGTGAGTAATATAGCACTTCAGTTCGGCTGTAAGTAGCTGGCTGAAGTAAGCCGGATACCAAGGAATCACATGCAGTCCTCTGTGGGTTGTTGTTGTTGTTGTTTTTTGTAGGCTGATGCTTTATTTGTTATGTACCCCAATTCCATCCTCCCACCCTTTACATCTTTTTCAAATGGGGTAACTCTTCTTTTTTTTAAATTAAGAAACATCCCTGAAGACACGTGTGTCAAGCGAGCAGCACTTCTAAGCTCTCGTCTGTTTCGTGACAGGACTGTTGTTCATGAAGCCTTCAGATGATGCACGGCTTCTTCTCTCCGACGGCATGTCGGAAGTCTCAGATCAACACAGCCCCCCCCCCCCACCCCCCCCACCCCCAGCCCGCACGCAGAATGAGATGTCTTGCGGCTTTATGACAAGTGTTAAAAAGTTAGTGTCTGTTTCAGTTGCAGAGAAGCAAATCTGTTGTTGCAAAGGGACACCGGGCCTGACAGTAATGGGGAAAGCTGTTGTAGAAACAGAATGATGATGTGGTCGGACAAAAGCACCCTTGGGATGTTGAAAAGCTGATTTTTAATTGTGAACCAGTTTTTGTGCAGATCGTTTTGTTTGTTTTTTTGATGTGGAAAGACAGCGATGTTGAGGGCGCTATAATAAGAGATGTATAACCCGAGAGATGTTTATTTTTGACGTGAAAATACCTTTTTTTTATGGCTGCTGACATTTTGCATCCATTATCTGTTACTAAAGAACTTCGATTTGCGTGCTAGGCAGCTTTAGAAGAAATATTGATTTGTCTTTTGGAGACAACTCCTAAATGTATCACAGGTCACTTCTCACCGCTGGAGCACATCTTTGCATTCTAGAAATGTATGGATTGAGCCTGTACACAGCCTGTCCATCCCCTCAAATCATTATCCGATGGTCAGTGCAGATGCACAGCCTTCAGTTTTTAAGAACCCTCCGTGACATTTACCTGTGGACTTAAATAGAATTGATTGGTAAAACCAAAGAAGAAAAGCGACTCAAGGTCTTTTATATAGTTTAAGTATCATCAGCAAGGGAGAAATATTCAGAATGGTCGGCAAGAGCCCTGAATATACATGAATCAGACGCATTTATGGAATTAACAAACAACTTTGGTCCTTATTTTTCATCAAAGTTTTAAAAAAATGACGCCAAAGATTTACAAACTAATCCCAGGGAACGTCTACCACATTCCGGCATCAGTGCAATTCAAAATAATTAACCCATGATTAACCGCAGTGACCTAACACATAATTTGAGTGTGTTTATTGCAGCTCAACACAATAAAAGCATGGATTTGAAACATTTGGTTAGAATATCTGAGACGAATGTTTTCAAGCACCTTACATCTACATTACATACAGTTCTTAAATTAATGTGTTTTCCTGACTCCCATCAAACATTTATTGGTTTACATTGTTTTCCCTCATTCCCATAACACAGAATCCATAGTGACTTCAACTGCCGCTGCTTCAGGCGATAGTTTTTTGCAGAATACAAATGGAACACATCGTGTTCAGCATCACATGACTGATTGTCTATTTCTTTGGACAAATAAAGATCACGTCCTTTTTAAAGAATTCCGTTTTACTTCCGGGAGGTACCGTTTTATTGTCCTTATTTTGCACTCTTACTTGTGTAAATCTACTTTTCTTCACATGAGAAAAGCTAATAAACCTAAAACAATGAACAAATGAATGCATATAAACGAGCAGGTTGGATATCGGTTGTCATTATCTCGCTGCTGGCTCTCTAACACTTCCACTGTGGTTATTCCAGCAGCCTAAACAAATGATGACCTTGTAGGATGCTTTGACGTACGAATCACTTTGCAGAGTCAATAGTAATGACTCCTGCATCCATTTCATCCATTTCAAAGTTAAAGTCACAGTGCAGCGGCTGATAGTTTGTTAAGGTTACCATAACAACCACTGCAGGCTGCGCCACAAAGGACAGATGTTGGTGAAGAATGAACATCATGCTGCGGAGAGATGTGATTTACCTGCTTGTAGCTGCGTTGAGTGATTATAGGCATCCCAACTTTTAAGTGCGTGTATGTGTGTGTGTGTGCGCGTGTTTGTGTGTGTGTAGTGGTGTGTGTGTGTGTCTGATCATTCACGGAAATAATTCATAGCGTGGCCCAATGCAGCACCAGGCCAGACCATCAGTCAGCTGCCATTGTGACAAATTTACTGAGCTCTGCATCAGGACAGACACATCATTATAATTTTTCTTGTCAGCCCCCTGTTAAAATACCCCCCCGCCCCCACAAAAAAAAGAGTGAGTCTGTTCTTCACACTACTGGAAGAGGCACAAGATTAATGATAGATTTTAATTGTGTCTTTGATAAATCCATTCTGCAAACAGGAATCGTCCAATCATAGCTTTGCAAACATCAGTAGAAGGGTGAGGCCTGCTGATGGTAAAGCGGCGTACGCTATCTGGCGTGCGCCGCCAGATCATTCTTGCTCTAACCTAAGATGCCATCTGTTGCGTGGCGCAAGCTTGCTAAAGCAGTGAAACACCAAATACAGAATTTACAGCCACACAATATAAATGAGTTCTTAATCATAACGTTAGGAGCAACTTTATGTAAAGCAAATCACTGAAAAACATTTGGATGAATTTCAAAATGATTCATGCATGATTTTAAAACAGCTGGTTGACAAAAATGTCAATCACAGGCAAAAATAAATAAATAAATGCGTCTTCCAGGGACCCGTCATTATAAGACTTACTGGATCTACCGTAAAAATAAGAAACTACCTGCAACTTTAAATGAGCAGTAATTAGTAAATACCATTAATGCGCTCATTTTATGCACTCGACTGTGCCTGTGTTCACGTTGTTTCTCCTAATTAAGATATGGTCTTGTGTTTTCCACTGTTGTGTCCTTTGACACCACAGTGTAAGCGATCCTCATTGATCTTATTTGCTCATTTCTTTTTAATTGCATGGATTGTGTCCCAGTGTAACAGGACCTCACCGCAACCCCCCCCCCCCCCCAGTCTAAATTCAAGCCAATAATTTCTCTGTCCTCCAGGAAGGACTCTCTGTGATGTCTAAGTTGCTGTATGAAGACTTAAGCACATTGTGCTTGACTTAAAATGCTGCCTAAATAAACACAAAATAGACTCGCGTTCAGGTAAAAATAAAAGAGATGTACCCTTCAATCAACAATCGCCAGTACAGTATTGCTAAATGCATACATGCTCTGTGGTTTTATGTAATGCTCTTTATCAAGTATGACATTTACCAGACACACACGCACACGGGCAGTCGCGCTGACTGAGCACCAAGCAGGCTGGTCTCAGTAGACATGACAGGAACAAACACGCTAGCTTGTGGGTTTCTGCCTGTCAAAGAGCCGAAGGCTCCGTGACTCGCGTAGCCTGCAGCAGTGGAAGTG
Source organism: Brachionichthys hirsutus (assembly GCF_040956055.1). Taxonomy (NCBI): domain Eukaryota; kingdom Metazoa; phylum Chordata; class Actinopteri; order Lophiiformes; family Brachionichthyidae; genus Brachionichthys; species Brachionichthys hirsutus. The sequence continues at coordinate 3,160,763 of NC_090897.1, forward strand.
ATCTCCACACACATCTGGAGCAGAACCAACATTCAGCTCCTTTTTTTTCTAAATGCAACGAGCCGGTCAGACTCTGCACGCGTACAACCGAGTGGCATTTTGCTATCCTCATTTTTGTTTTCGCATTGTGTCATTACATCTTCAAAGTACTTCAATACTGTACTTGAAGAAATCGGGTCCTGTCATCTTGTGGCTGCTGCAGTAGAGAAATGTGTTAATGCAAAAATATAAAAGAATCATGTCATTAAAATGATAATGCTGATAATAATCAGGCCTATTTCCTCATGCAATTATTGAGCAGTGATTCAGCTGCAAGTTGAACTAAAGACAGTCTGGAGATTCTTTAGAGATGGGAGGATACGTCGGCAAGGCCAGTTACCAAGGCCGCTGTCATCTATTGCAGCTGCAAACTGTAAAAAGCATCCTGAAATCTGTTCATGATGGGAGTACAATGTTAGAGTAACAACTGTAAGTCGGTCGTCTCTTCGCCGTTAAAGTGACTTCTGCAACGGCGAGAAACTCTAATTGCATCCGTTGATTATCGTGTCTCGTCCTATGAACCTTCTGTTTCGCTGTGGCGTTTAATATTCCAGGCTAAACATCAGGTGGTGAAACATTTCTATATCACATCTTAGTTTAGCAATTTAAATATAGAAAACCTGTAAGAAGGGTTTACAAAAAGTGATCTAAGACATAAGCTGTTCTAATTAAACACTTGTCAGTGTAAGTGCCATTTCCATCACGGTGAGAAACCATCTATGGAGCAATTTGCTCTCAGATGCATGCAGGTTGTCATCAGGTTCTATTATTGGATCGAAAATGCTCATGCAGACGTTTTCTCCCATTTGCATGCTCAGATGGTTAAAATTATTCTTACCATTTTCAGCAGTTTAGCGCAATGCTGGGCAGATTTGCAGCTGTGGCGCAAGTTAGCAATCGTCATTAATTTCCTACTTGTAGTACTAATGCAAGCACTCAGTTTGAGGGAAATCAAATTAAAGATGTGACCCAATTTGATATATTTATGACACCTTTGCTTTGGAAAAGGCTCATATGTGTCACTGGAGCCCCCAGTTCATATAACTGGGACAGCAATAGGCATTTAAATTCTACATACAAGGTCACTAGATGAATTTGGGCATATTGACTGCACCATTTCTGCAATCTGAATTTGCACACCAGTGTGGCTTCAGAGCAGTCATGCAGAGTGCAGTAACAACTTCGCTCCAGTTTGCCAAATGCAGTGTGAAATAGTCTGAGATTTTCCATCCCTAAAATCTATAAGTGACCACATAGCTATAAGGCAAATGACCTGGATGAGAGCCCATTATTAGCTCCCACAGAAAAAATTAATGGCTATGAGATTGACATAAGTAACACCCTGTGGAGGTTTTTCTTATTCCGTCCTACAGAATGATTTTCCGACAATGTTATATGGAAATCAGAAATGTGTCCGTATCGATGTGTGTCTGTAAAATTATAAATGACAGAAAGGGAGGGTGCAAACAACACTCTCTTCATGTCAGTGTTATTCTCCTCAATATTTTAAACTATGCAATTTATCTTCAGTTTGCAGGAAAAGCAGACCGCACATAAATAATTTATAGTTACCTGCTCGGCATGGATCTAGTAGTCGCTGACATAAATTGATCGTGGAGTGGTTGTATTTGACGCTTCAATATTCACTCACTATATTAAAGTTTTATTACTTATGCAGTGACCAAAATTTAAAAAGGTTTGATCTGAGCTCAGAAGCATGTGGGAGAAATAACATGAGATCATAGAAGTTGTTCATTTGTCACTGATTCACGCACGAATGTTCCTTAAGGGGCGACTTCACGCATGAGTTTCTCCAAATCCGTTTGGATGACTGAAACAAAAAATTCAATTAGAGAACAAATTAGTTTTTTAAAAAAAGGGTTGCATTCTGCAGCCAACTCTCAAATTCTCGATGGATGAATGTTGGATTTTCTTTTGTTAATATAAGTTAATTATATTATTGTGCAATAATCTGTTGAGAAAGATGAGACAAATCGATCAATATTAATACCTGATTAAAGGGCAAGCAGTGAATTATTTGTGAACTCATTATTAAAGTCCACAATATCAGTTAACAGCAATCCTGTAATGGTCGATATGTGCTATATCTACATTAAATAAAGGATAACATGATGTATCTCTTCAGGGACACTCTACTGACGCAAATAATATATGATTTCATGCAAATCCTTAATTTCTAAGAATGTTTTAAAAGCTTCGCTGATTATTCAAATCTGGCACCCGGCAGACAAATAAAAACATGTTTCCCTCTTGAGTCACAGCTGTGAATACTCACCAGTGCAATTTAAGGCAGCACTTTCCTTTATTTTCTACAAACCTGAAAGCAACCTACCCAAAATAAAAAAGTAAAATTGAATCCCTTTTGATCTGAACATGAACTACGTCTAACCAATCAGAAAGTCACAGTCTGCACAAAAGAATGAGTGTCTGACACGCTGCCAGTTTCTGCCTACTCTCTCTCTCTCTGAATGCCACTGAGGCTTTTTAGCATGAGAGCAATACTCTAAACATGGGCAGCCGAACACTTCACAGGACTCAAGCTGGTCCTGTGCAGCGACCTGCACTCGAATGGAAATCCAACTAAGCATCGGCCCTAAGTTGAGACTTCACAGAAAATTAACAGGTGTGCAGACAGAAGAGGCGAGCACGTTTGTAGGAGGCAGAACAGGACGACATATGCACATTTTTAATTGTCTCTTTAGCAAGAGGTGTAAAACGCAATGTGTGATAAACTGTGGTTGGTATTAGGGTATTGCTGAGTCAACCAAGACTCCGTTAGTCGACAGGTTGGCACGCTGGTTGGAGTTTGGGAAGGTTTGATCAAAAGTATTGCCCTACGCGGGGAAAGAAATCCCATAGATCCATCCATCATGTGTAAATAATATTGGCCGCTAGCTGAGGTGCATCCCTGACGAGTCGAGAGTTCATCGCAGGGCCAACACATGAGATAAACGACCGTTCGTGCCAAAGTCACCAAATGTTTTTGCACAGGAGTATAAGAGGTGAGCTAGCATGTTAGCGTTTACAAAGAAGAAGCTCGGATGAAACAGAAGTCAGGCTGCTTTAGACTCCGCCTTCACAGCTGACAAAGTTAATCCAAATTCTCGTTACTGCCAAGACTCATCGAGTGATGACGATCCGAGGGTCAGTCCGGTAGGCGGACCTCTTTTAATATCCTATCAGCAGACAAAAAAGTACCTGCATTTATTTTTAACACTGCATTTGCTTATTTATTTATTTATGGCTGTACAATGCGACCTTACTGAGATCGATCTCCAGGTGATTACAGTTTGATTTGGCGTTAATTGCCGGCTCTCGGTTGAGAAGTGATGTTTGGGGCTCTTTTTATTCGTCCCTCTTAAGCGTTCCGAGTGTGCCGTCCTCTGGAATCAGTCATCCTCTAAATCACTCCTCTCAGTCAAGTGTATGGGCTTAATATCCTGGCCTGTCGATGGCCACTGAGAGGAGGCAGACTTTATGTTCCTTAGGTCTCATGACAGGCGCTTGGAAATGCCAGCCCGAAGGCAGGAGCTCCAACTCGTTTTGCACAGACTGGCGGAGACAGTCCTGAATTGTATTGGCTCTCCTCAGTGCTGACCTTTTACACTGTAATTGTGAGAGCTATACCTGGCTTATCCCAATGATCTTATTTGTCAATTTTACAAGCCTTCTAATCTGTCCCGCCTGAATAAATTAAAGTCTCCACACCAGGCGAGGAAATGCATTAGAACTCCTCGTTCTCTGCAACAGTCGACAAAAGGTTTGCACTTTTCAGAATGCAATGGTTTAAGTGTCTCAAACATTCTCATCGCTCAAGTAGGTTAATTTGAGACAAAGTATGATGAAGGCAAAAGGCTGTAATTATACGTGTGTGTAATTTTCTTTCATTGATTCCATTAACAGGCTATTTCTGTGCCATTCTTTCAAACCGATATTTTATTTTGAGTTGATCGGTCCTGCTGTTATCATGAATACCCAGCGGTAAATCAAAGCCACAGTTTCTACTCCTCCTCGATCTTTGTTTCTAAAACACTGCAGTTTTATGTACTGTATTTTTAAAATAAAATGATAAATTATAAAGATTTCTATCCTCTGTAGGACACAACTGTCTTTAGGATCATGAGATATAAAGGTTCCTTTTGAAAGAAAAGTCCCATGGTTCAGTCTGTTCATGTCATTGACTGCTAGATGGTAGCTTTAACCAAACATTAAATGCAGCTGCTAAAACAAAAACCATTCTAGATTTAGCATTGTCACTGTGCGGCGTTAGCTTATATGTGCTTGGTGGGTGCCCCTCTCTCAGCCCATTGCCCAGCTATCAGTGTTTGCTCCTGGAGGACAGTGATCACTCTGAGGTCTTTCTATGATCATCATGATTTAATGATTTTCACCACCATTCTACAACTGCTATGGACCTGGGGGATGAAGAACTGCATTTCTGCTGCCCTTTTGCAGGGAGCAGCCCCCTGCAGGGGTAAATTGGCATTTCATGATTGGTAAACCCTCCTGCAAATGTCAATGAACAGTGATGGAAGGCTTCTCAGTGTGATCTGCCCTCTCCTCTTAACCAGTGTTAACCCCTCAAACAAGAACAGACTTTTAATTATGTTTTTTTTTTTTTGAGAGACAAGACAGTTTCATGAAAATATGAAACTCTTTTTTTTTTTTTTACCGCTGGCGTCAAACAGTCCGGAACAATCAATGCTACCTTCTTTCTGCATATTAATGAAAACGAAAAGTGACAGCTTGTGGAGTAATAAATTGATTCACGCCGAGGTTCATCAAGAATGAGGTCGCGGCCCCTGCAAATATCATGTTCATCTTGTTTGCTTTTTTTTTTTTGACTGAATTGAATTTGTCTTCAGGCCTGACTAAACATGCAACACAAATTCTACATACCTGTTTCCATCCCTCTCTTTATTGTCCAAACTGGTGCTTTTGGTGTTTAATGCAATTTGTGTTTGACAGGAAGCATAGATTTAAGTGTTTAAGATGAACATGCTCGGTAATACAACTGTTGGACATAATGTGCATATTGGGATTGGGTTGTGTATGTATTTTATATACTGGACCCCAGGAGACAATCAATCACTCAGAGACGGAGTTACGTTACGAAGACCCCGTCACTAAATGTTTTTGTTGTTAAACGAAACCCCTGTCGACCGACGCTTCCGGGGTATACCCCGCCTCTCGGCCATAGAAAAGTTGGGATACGCTTGTCATTAAACCAGTGAGGATCATCTGTATAAATAAGACTCTCTCCTTTCTCTGATTTGTGAGATAAGCATGTATTTGTTTTATATATAAGCTACATGCGTTGCTCTGCATCCTCTGAGCTGGATGCATGAGAGAGACATTAATGGTTTGGCCTTGAGTGTGCTCCTCATTATGCCCACAAATGAACGCATGCATAGCAACAGAAGCAATGACATCTGTGTGTTTGGCCTTTCTTCGCTGACTTGAGTCTTCTGCGTTGTGACAGATGCTATGCTACTGGTGGCAGACAGGTTGGAGGGGCCCTTCAACATCGAAGCCGTTATAGAGCCAGTCGACATCAAGATCTCCGAGGCCATCATGACCATGCAGGATAACAGCATGCAGGTGTCAGCCAAGGTATTTCATTCTGAAACAGCTTCATTTTAGCAGCGCTCCAGGAGAAAAACATGCTAGATATCATTAGTTCAATTGCTGCCTTAGTGTCTTAATTATCTGTTGCACATTTATGGATATTTATGTTTGCATGACACAAACTGATTACAATGACATAATAACTTATATAAGCCATCCTCAGGCTGTTTATTTCTAATGGTTGTAATTTTTATCCATCTTTATGTCATGATGTGGGTGAAAATGCTGTATATTAAAATATAAATACAGTTTATGTATAGTACACAGACCTATCTCCTAAAAATACTAACAGAAGCTGACACACAAAACAAGTTTCCAGAATGCTCACTGTTAATATTTTTAATTTGTGTGCCTGAAATATTCACTCCTGACAATATTGCAAAAGGAGAACTGGTCTTGGTGTTTCCACCAAAAATAGAACGGGCAAATCTAATATCAAGTAGAATAAATTAAGTTTAAAAAGAAGTAGGACATCTAGGGTATTATTTGCACATGAAGTGTGTATTTTTTTGTTTGATTTTCTCTGGTCTATTTCTATACCAGAAATGCCAAAGTTCATTTTGAAGTTGATGTCACATTCCTTTTCCAAATTCTCCCATTGTCTTTGCACTTGACTCCCCATCCTTTGCACGTTTGGCCTTGGCTGACAGATTGATCCGAGATTACAATCTTTCCCCACATTCCCATTTTAACCGTACTGTAGTCCTCGTTTAATAACCGGACTTTGCAGAATATAGCAGGCCATATTGTGCAGAACTTTCATTCCAGCTGCACAGGCATGTGATGTACAGCGTGTTGGAATTGTAATCATGGTGAAGAATTGCTAAATATTAGAGATAAGACAGCTTCTTTTCTTGATAGCCAGGTAGCGGGGCAGAGTGCTCCATCACATAGTGAGGCAGGGGGGGCAGACAGCCAAGAGAGGAATGTTAATGAGCCGTGCTTTTGGAGGTGTGTCATCTCGATCCCAAAAGCCTGAGAGGCAAGGCTATCTGAAAACAATCAAATCTCGCAATGTGGTTTGATGAACTACGAGACTGAAGGCTCAAGTAATGATGGATTATTTTGCAAATGATAAAAATTTCAGTTTGCACATCAAGAGCACGGTGTTCTCAATCATTTTCGAGTCAATACGGAGTCTAATAATTAATATTTAATACAACAAGCTTCACAATAAAGGGATTTAACCTACATATCCTGTCAAAGGAATGATGTTTTCTTGTTGGATTTTGACGATCCATTCTAAAAACTTCTTTCAAGGAACATATTTTTCTCCTTCTACACACTTCCTATAAAAAAAAAAGGTATGTCTGCCAGACAGCATTGGTTCCAGTCTGCCTCCATGTGGGTTTATATCTCAAATCACAGACCTGTAAGAGTGTTGTGAGCAAATGGACTCAGGCTTTTCAAGGTAAGTTGTCAGCAGAGGAGACAAACTAGAGCTTTCATGGAACAAAATGAATGTCTAGTGCAGGTTTAATGCAGCTTCACACTGCTAATAACCTGGTTTATATCTGTTCAGATTTGAAATGAGAAGATCACATCTTATATCAATGAAGGAATGGCCTCTCTTTATCCTTTTTCAGTATCCCCTTCTGCCCGTCCTCCTCTCTGGTAATTGTGTCTTTTGTTTTAGGTTTTTCAGGGGTGCGGCCAACCAAAGCCGTCAGGAATAGGCCGGTCTGTCCGAGGAATCTCAGATGTGTTCAGCACCCGTTTTAGACCCTACACCCCTAAAGAGAGGCCGACCACGGCAGCTGGAACAAGCCTAGACAGACTGGTATGTACCGACAAAAGGCAAATAAGGCTAAGGGAAAACGAGTGGAAAATATCTAAATGAATGAAAGGAGATGGTGTAACTGTAATTACAATTTTAAAAAAAGACATGCATATCTAAAATACTATTAATATCTTTTGCCTGATGCAACCGAAGAATTAGTTTAGACTAGAGAGTGAAAGGAAACAAAAAATGGGGTTTATATTTCATTCATTTATTCTGTTTTTAATCCACTCAGCTTTATGTGTGTGGAGAATTTGAAAAATATTACTATAGTGGAGGTCTTAAGCTTTTACCAAGCTTCAAATTCAAAGGCCAAAATATATTAAAAAAAAGTGAGGCCAAAGATACCAAGAAAATAACATAAATCCGTGTTTGTAATTGCACTGTTGAAATAGTTCTTAATAGAGGTTGCAGCCGTGTCATTTATTTTTCCCTGATAACCTTCTTGGACATATTGTTCCAGGAAACGAGCAGAAACCATTAGGGCTGATAAGAAAATGTACCTAATGACGAACATACCAGGAATGGATGCGCTGCATGTGGAATTGTCCTTAGGAGGCTGAAAACAGGTTCAACATCCATCCAATGATGATAAATCCTAGGACATTAATTAAGGCTGTAAAAAGATGTATTGCATCACCTTAAATCACTGAAATAAAAGGTGTTGGAGGTTGACTCTGTCATGCTCCAGTATATAATTACACAGAAGATCTTAAGATGACAAGTTATTATATGGATATTATAGGTCCCACAACTCTTCTTTATTATGTCCAGCAGCGTTTTGTTATTCCCATGCAGGTAAAAAAAAGAAGGAGAACTTCTAATTAAAGCGACCCTCAGTGGTATACGTATACGTCCTAATTAGAAAGGATTTCTCCCCTTTTACCGAGGAGCTTATTCACTACAAGACATTGAAATCTGACATGTTCATCAGTGAAACAAGCTGAGAGTAGGACGTCTTGCTTACTTGACATGCACTATATCTGTGGAAGATGCTTAACCGTCATGTTTAATCTACCTGTCGGATCAATAGGTCGCTTCAGGTTAAACCTTTATGTAATGCTGCAGTTTATATGCAGATCCAGATTATTTGAATTGATCAGATAGATCAGATGGCAATAGAACTTAACATGATTCTGCAGAGTGGAATTAATGTAAAACTGTCTGACGTGCATGACGGTGCAAGATGAGGCCAGTGTACAGAATATTTCAGCGGTGCGATTTATCATTTACATATTTACCTCCTGAGCTAATACTGTAGATACTCTACTTTTGTTTCTATGCTCTCTCTCTCTCTCTCTCTTTCTATTTATCCGATGCTCAATTCCATGTCTTTCTTCTTCATTTCTCTGCTGCTCCCAGAGGGTAGTGTGGAGGACAATGCAACACAGTGTAAGCCTTTCAATCCTCTTTTTACAAGTTGTGTGTCTGTTGGTGTTTTAATCAACCTGCCCAATAGAGCTCAATTTCTTTGGACTATTCAAAGTTCATATTGACTGCTTTTTTTTTACATGGTTCTTAATTTACTTGCTTGAATTTACCCCCCCTCCTCTGTAACTGAACTAAGCTGCAGAGGTCGATATTTCAACCTGTCTCTCTCCGTTTCTCTTCTGCATCTAGACTGGCGCTCAGCTTCGTCCTGTTGTTGCCTCACAGGGGGGGGGGGTTTCGAGTTCCAATCACCTCCTGATTGAATTTAGCTTTCCCCACCATTAAGTCACAAAGGCTCATATTGACTACAGGCTCAAATGCTTGATTGGCATATGTTCTGGGTGTTTTCTTGGCCATTACACAATGCATGCTGCAATAAGTTTGTGCACCAGCTGTTGCCTTGACCTACAGAGCATTGACGCTGTGCTGTGAGATTTGAATGCTGTACATGGGGTTTAACTGTGATGTCATCTTGACCATGTCTAGAAATACTATTATGATAGGTCAGTTACACTATCTTCTGTCTCCCAACACCTGTTCCAATGGGGTTGCATCAATGGTTATTGATCATCAATGAGTGGAAGGTGCGGCACTGAGTCTAAAGCGTAGCCCTTGTCTGTTAAAGTAGATAATCCTCCTTTAACGGGAACGGCGAACGCATGCATTTGTTAGTGCACCAATATTCCATCTAAAGTCATCAGAGTTTGAGCAAATGATGAGGCTCGTGTGCATCAAATAACACGGCACACTTTCCGTGTCATCCATTCAATTCAGCAAGCAATTAGGTTCTGACTTGCTAAAGCAGCAGCAGCTAATTACGCATTCAGTTCTTGGAATCATTCTGCGAGCGAACAAAAGGTTACAACGAGCCGCTCGATGACGGGAGAGAGATCTGAGAGTCAAACTGAAAACATTGAATGCAAGGTTAAGGAAATTTGACGATGAATGTGGTTGAGAATGTGAGGTGTGTGGATGAGTGATGCTCGGAGACATCATTGCTCGTGTTTGCTTTTAAATCTGTTTTTAGCTGGTGTGAGTCCGGTTCTGTTTTTGGGTGATTTGTGCTAACGTATCTCGAACATTGCAGTTCGTCATCTTCCTCTCAAGCCTAATACTGTGCGCATACATCCTGTCTAATCCGCTTCATCTTCCAGCTCACTGCTGAAGAAGCAGTGTCTTTGGTGGGTTTTCTTATTTAGAGTCCTGCAGATTAACTTTCCCCCCTTTTTTTTACATGTGAACAAAATGAACTTTTAATACAAACAGCATGCCATGAATTTAATACGTTCCACCAAACAGGACATTCACATGAAGGATGCCAACAGTCGGCAGTAATCCCCTGTTTTACATGGATTATGTACTGCACTGTTGCACTGTTACATTTCCCTGATTTTAGTGGCAATATATAAACAAATTCTGCGACCTGAATCTTAGTTTCCTGCATAGCAAATAAACAATTATTAATGTGTAACACCGTCAGAAGAAGATGATTCACACAGCAAATGACGATCAACGTAATATCATTTACATCAAAGTACTGCAAATGCAGTTTGGTATTAAACATCAAATGATCGAAACAGTTTTTTCACTTTTATAACAAGAATCTCTGCTCGAAATATCATTTTCATATGTAAGAAACCCAATTTATGCCTGTGCATCAGAATCCTTTTCTGTTGACATCAAGTTCCCCATGCAGTCTAGAGTACCGGGAGCGCATCCTGTCACTGTTTTCCATATTCCACATTTATATTCTGAAGTCTGTCTTCTACAGAGCAGAGACCCCCGTCACCGAGAAAGGGTCCCCGTCTTATGCAGCGAAGCATCCTCTTTCTTGTATTGTTGATTTTGCACCTTTATTAACTGTTCAATAGTGCCGTTTAAAAGCATTATTTTATCTTCTGTATCATCCACCTTCTTCACACTTACATTTCAACACAAATGATCAATGCCAAGCCCCTTTTATAAATGTGTTGAGACGCACCTGATCAATGGGCTGTCATGGCAACAGCTGAGAGGGAGAAAAATGAAAAAGGGACTTTTTCTGACAGAAATTAAATGCATATTTAAATCTCGTTATGAAGCTGGTCTTACTCACGGCTCACAGTCGCGGCGTGGAGTGTAATGAGGTTCTGTGGCGGTGAGCAGGTGGTGAAGATGCCTTGAGAGGTAAGGTAAAGTGTGTGTGTGTGTGACAGTCAGCACGCTGTTTCTGCCTGACAGCTCAGTTCATTGTTCACTGGGGTTATTTACACACAAATATGACAACTCATTATTATTATTATTATTATTATTATTATTATGCGGCATTTTTGATCTTTCATAGACTCATTTTATGTAATGTTTTGTTTGACTTGGTTTAATCTGAGAACTCCTAGAGGAAAAAAAATCACAACCTTCTGCAGAACCTCCATCCATTGGAGACAATGACAAACAGACTTTTGAGTCTACAGAAACGAGTTTTAAACTGGGCAGCATGGTGGTGCAGTGAGTAGTGCTGTTGCTGCCCGATTACGGATAAAAGCAATTGAGAAGATGAATGAGTGTGTATCGGTTTATTCGGTGCACACTCAGTCTACGATGGCCAGTTTGTACCGTTCGGCCCGAATGTAAAGACCCAAGTGCAGACAATGAGCAGAGTCACTAGGTTGCAGATCAAACCCTCTCTGAAAACAGGTAGCTGTAACAAAAAGAGTTAAGACGAGCTCAGTGTCCAAACGTCGGCCATATTGGTCCAAGACAATCAGGAGAACAAACCAAAAAGACTCTAGATGGAGACGATATTCAAGAAGCAACCCAAGTTGGAAAAAGCAGAATAAACACAAGGAAATCACAAGGTGAACTCGGTGGGAAAACACACGGAGCGATGGCAGACGGAATAAACGTCTGACGAACCGCCAGTTAACGAGGGGAAGCACACGAAATGCACGGGGAGATGAGACAATGAGAAAGAACTGGTACGGGGAGGAGACAATCACAGACAGGTGGATATAATCAGACAGTCACTCACTGGAGGGAGAAATGTTAGACAGGGAGCAACGAGGAACAAACAGAAGGAGAAGGAACTGAATGCAGAAATCTAAAACCGACCAAACAGAAGACGGCAGAAGCATAAATTAAAAACACGCAGAGAAAACTACCAAAATGCAACCGTTAAAATAAAACGGGAAATTACACAAACATTACGTGATGGATTTTCTTAAAATGATCAATTTCTTTTCCACTTTACAACTGGAAGATAATCCTGAATGGATCATTTTTACAATCATGGATTTACTGCTTGATGGATTACCATGAAAGGTGGTGGAGAAAGTGGAGTTGAATTTTGAATCCAGTCCAGGTAAAGGCGTGGACTTACTTTATTCATTGTGATAAACATGAAGGCGGCTATTTAACAAAAAACATTTCTGATACACTCTCACAAAAGAAGAGCCACGCATCGGGGATGAGAACCAGTCAGCTAATTATCATAAACCCACAGAACAGGAAGTGCTGACTCACCAGAAACAGGTGTTTCCTACACAAAGTTAAGCTCCAAGTGTCCTTTTATCATGGTGGGGGAAAAGCATCCAGTGCAGGTGTTGCATATAAATGGGAAGAATGAATGCTTTGGTGGGAAGACTCAGCCTTGGCCGAGCTTTGCAGCCTCCGAATGTTCTCATTATTTGTGTTACATGAGCTTGTCATTGACGCTGGTTGTCTGCGGTCTCAATTGTAATCAAAGCAAAAGCTGTGATCGCTTTAAAAAAAAACACAATGAATAAGCACAATAACAAAGATTTCAGCCTTGGTTGGTCAAGCATGTCTCAAGCAACAACCTTGAGAGTTTTCATTAGTTAAAACTAGATGGAAATATTGATTTACTTCTTTGCTTGAATTAGGACTGAAATGCGCATTTAGTCAGCTAAAACTTGGGTGCAGTGAAACACAACGAAAAACTAATAGACATTCGACACTGGATGAGAACCTAGACTAAATGAAGAATGGCTGACATCATTAACGCCACTTGACAGGAGAATGTGCTCATCAGGATGTAAACACTGACCCTTGTGTGCAAATATTCCAGAGGCAGGATAAATCGGTGACACAGATGGCGAGGTGGTAAATTGTGGACAGATTGCAAGGCGAAGCCGCTCGCAAATTCCTATTTCACTTAATATGAATTCTTAATTAGCGATCTACGCAATCATAAACATTCAAATCAGGAATGCCATTTGCGCTCGCACCTGAAGCCATAACTCTTCCGTAAGCACTTTCCGATTTCAAAGCCAACTCAAATCTTAAATTAAAGTCTGCTCGGTATTTTCATTAGCGCTGCCTCACCAACACTTTCTCAACCCCCGGATTGCAGATAAAAGGGTCAGACCGGATGGTTACTGGCTGATGAATTATCAGTACATCATAAATTGCCGTGGCGCACACGGCTGTGCCGTCAGGCTTGCTATTCTGCAGTCATCCCATCTGGCACATCTTCACCGCCTGCACATATGGATCATGCAAAGCCTGAAAATAATCCCAGTGACATGGACTACACTCCATATTCTGATTATGAGCCCTAATCCGAACGCAGGCCAAGCTCGCCAGATGAATTACATTTGCCGATCAACCGAACGGCCATGTTTCGCCGTAAAGAACCATTGATCAGCAGCCTCATTTCTACGCATCAGCATTCACGAGCAATTGTGTGCTGCCCGTTTATGTTTGAATGTGGCTGCATAGAGGGCGATATCTTGGTGTGGATGGCTTGTAAAACTGATTCCTTTATGGAGGCAAGACATTTTTTAGGCTTTCCGATCAGATCAGATCAGATCAGAAAAACTTTATTATCCCCGTGAGGGGAAATTCGTTTCACAGCCAGCCACAGCCAGCCACAGATCCTAGACAGTTTTATAAATGATGCTCTTGTCCAAAAGAGATGTGCGCTTGCTGCTGATGGCGTCGACTGTCATGACTGCTTGTCTGGTGCGATAATGGCTGGCCACATATTGCTTGCACAGTTGCAGCTTGTTGTTGTGTGTGGGTTGATTATGTCTCGATTGTGTATGCTATATGGCTCATTAGCTGTGTGGGCATTCAACATTATTAAAGTGCTGCTCGATATGTTCTTTCAGCATCAGCATCGCGACGTCCTGATGTGCAGTAGCCACATTTCATGACAAGTCATTTCAAGAAAATCATATTATCATATAGCTGTGTGTGCATGTTTAATGATGTAAGAGTCTAGTACTAAAATAATGAACTAAATAACTGCATTTCCCTCCGTTCCGCTTATTAGTGGATGTCTTGCATCCGTTGTCTATCTTTATCCAGCTTACAGGTGGCTTAATGGCATTTTTCTGTTTGACAGTAAAAGGCAGATATCTGATATGGATTCTGTTCTGGATTACTTTGAGCTCAATCAAACTAAGCTAATATCACTGACAGTACAAACTGTCAATTTCCCCATTACCCAAGACATTATGCAAATGCTCGCACGAGGAAATGTGATTGCTGTTTACCAGGGTTTATTGATTAATTTGACCAATTTCAAAATATTTTTGATCTCTTTTTGTCGTCACTGTTTTTAAGTCAGATGCAGTTGGATGAGCGATGGCCGGGCCTTTTCCACGCTCCATTTAGTATTTTAGCAGAAAGCCAGAGCCAGGAAATGATTTGGCAATGATGGTTTGGTTTTTCTCTGCAATTGGGGGCGCGGGGGGGGGAGTATTTCATATCCTCGATCAAACGCATTAATCGGGTGTTGGTTGCCGCCACATAGCTCTACTTTAATGTGGATTTGATGGATTAGATGACTAAAGTGTTTTATAGAGATTTTGGAGTAACAGAGAATGTATCCTTTAATTTCTGAGTAGCAGTAGTACCAGTAATCACCTTTCCTACACAAAAGTAATGAGTCACTGGGAAATCAGCACACCCAATTCACAGCTGCCAACCGTGGCCAGCGGCGATATGGCCAAATACTTGCAATGCATGGGTCATGCCATGAAATGGAACTTGCGACAGCTCCAATAAAATCCTGGCATGAACTGCAGATCTGGCCTTCACTTATTTATTTATTTTAGGTGCCTCAATTTCTGTGTAAATCAGCAGACACAGAGGAAGGGTGTGTTAACGGCAGATAGTCACAGCAGAATGTTAATTCAGTCTCCTGGGCATGCTGAGCTGATGCTGAAGCAGAGTCCTGAGCGTTTCTGAACTGTTAGCTGTGCCACATGATATGGAATAATAATAATAATATCAATCTATGGAATAATACAAATGTAATCCCTTAAAAAAAGCCAATGGCACAATAAGTTGTGCAGTCTTTCATTCTACATTTAGACGGCACCTGAATTTCCTCACCATGTCGAGGGCCCTTTGCATTCTTCTGTTGCTGGAATAGAATGTCTATTTTTCGTCCCGATTCTTAATATTTGCTGTATATGGCAACCAGAGTGCTGTTGACACGGGACTAGTCACATGACCGTGGACAGACGCAGCATGTCAGTGAGGTCATCATGCTTGAATGCAGTGTCATTGCATTGCATCATGACATTTAAATCTCTCCAATTTGTTCTACTTCGTCATGGTTTACGTGGAGGGACGTGTTTTACGCGCCTCTACGCTTCACGCTACATTGTGTTCTTGACGTGCTTTCGTGCTGTTTTAAGTTGACCGATGCATTGCTCGTGATGCATTATTCGTTTTTATGGATGTGCTTATTGACAAAAAACATCACAATTGAGCAATGATATAAGTGGGGAGGAACAGACCTTGCACAGCTGGGTCAGCGTGCCCCTCAAAAGATGATTGTGGTAGACGTGTTCATAAGCTGCACACCGTACGGTGCATTCAGGGAGCGACACTAGAACGCCGGTCATGTTTTGTTGTACGGCGGTTCCTCTCTCGGAGTTTCTTTGCGGATCATTCTTCTAGAAACTCTTCCTTACAAATCATATTAGACTGCTTTTTACAGACAGCATCAACTGCACCAACGTCTGGCTCAGTCCACTCTGACCCACTTGAGCGTCAACGATGCTTTCTTTCCTTTGTGACCATACCGTAATGCTTATTACATGTTTGGGTTTTTTGACACACAAGACATTATTCACTTTGTTGATTATTACCAGGTGTGAAATACTTTAAGGTTAAACTAACATTGATTTTGTGTCTGCATAAATTTCATGATGAAAAATAAACCTGCCGACTGTGGAGACATCCCTTTATAGATTATGCTTTTGGACCACCAGAGTATTGTGAACAACAAAATATGAAATCACCCCACACATTATTCCCGTGTATCCCATATTAACATATGGAAAACAAGGGAAATGGTCAAATAGTTTCCTGCAGCATGTTAATCCCACCAGCGTGACCAGGATGCGTCACACTGCAGTGAAGAGCCTGCGGAGCAGCAGTCGTATTGCATTTTGAGTTCAGCGGCCTGGAAATGTTCTGATAAATTATCCAATCATTAGACTGTCATATCCCAGTCAGTGCAAATGTTCTTATCTTCAGCTGCAATGCAAATGAGAGTAACTTCCTATCTCGAGCTAAATCTGAAGCTTAAAGAGGTCCGTTTATTGGGACTGCTCAACCCTCCGAGCAGCCTGGACGCTGCGGGAAATCCACAGCGTGCACTGGAATCTGCCTCAGCTCTCGCCTCAGTGCTCGCCATTACCAGGCCGATTAGCCCACCACTGTTTCCTACGGCATGTTGTTTGCACCCCTGCCTGAAGGTGGAAGGCTTTTACTTTGCCTCAGCAGCGCGCCACAGACTTGCGAGCTAAGCTCATCTGCGGGGGTAGGCAGGCAAGCTCGAATACGCCGCAGTTCAGCCAAAGTAATCCTCTTTAGTGCCTTATTCAGAACACTGAATCACAAAATGCATGGTCATGGTGTCTGAGGTAAGCGCACCCAATTGAGCAGAACAAGGGACTGGGCATTTTTTGTGTCACCCCCTTCTGAGATTTCCCCCCCCTTTTTTTAAATACATCTTTGCTACGCTTTATTTAAGTTAAATCCGCCCCAATATGGAGACTGGTTCTATCCTCGGTACTGCATTCTTTCTTCTTCGTGTGACCTAGAAACCAGTGGACTTGTAGTGAAATGGCAATATATCCATTTTGGGTCTCAGATTGGTCCATACAGTCGTTTTTTTCTCCCACACTGCACCATGATCTATTACGTTGGATAGAGTAGTGATAATGGCGTGACCTAAAGTTCTTCTGCCTCGATTTGATGTTTATAGCGGACAATCAGAGTTGATGTAGACAGATGCTTAGAAGCGGAGTGTTCTACATAACTTATGCCACGCAGCGTGGGCCAGGGTGGGATGCAGGGACAACGATCTAAGGGGCCTGCAACTCTCCGGCCAAAATATAAAACATGTTTTGTATTTCCAGAGGTGGAAAAAGGGGGGAGAGGCCGTACCGAGAGAGTTCAGTAATAAAAAACAGCCATTTTTTTCCCACGTAGACATAAACAGTGTCAATGCAAGGTGTTAGTATGGATGGGGGTCTTATTTAGTTCTTTTAAGGATGCATGATTTCTATCATTAGACTGTATTCTAATACCATTAGAGGGCATTATAGATTGCATAACTGATCGAACTGTCGACCTAAGTATTTAGATTCAGCGTGGGGTTATTAATTAAATGCATGGATATGATTCCAGGGGCTCCACAGACTGTGAAGTTTTAAAGCCTATGCTAACCAGGCTGCTATAAATGTATGAGGCATCTCTATACCTGAAGAAAAATCAGTGTACGCTCAATTTATGAGGCTACGAGTTGCATGACTAGAGCAGCACATTCATGCTAAACAAACCATGACCTGACTAATGTAAGCACAGATGGAAGCTTCATACACAGCTGGTTTTGTTTTCCATCCCAAGGGTAAGCGTGTCGTTTGGGGGGGGGGGGGGGGGGGCTTTATAAACAGATGCTTCGCTGGAAGATGTTGAGCAAAAGCAACTTTACTTTTTAAAGCTAAAAGTTTTCTAGTTTTGATTAGTAGAAAATAATGTCAGAATTTCAATAACATTTGAAAATGCAGACTTTCTGGACTGACACTGCTTAATCACCATAACAGTAATAACCAGGGATAGAAACAAAGGAATAATTCAGTGACATTATGGACTGACCTTGGATGGGTTGGTTGGATAACCAGGTTGTAACCGCTGTTCTCCGTGGGAAGGTACGGTCTATCCAACCGGCTATATAGTGAGAGTGGAGACGTCGCTCCCCAAGTAGAAGAACCAGCAATCTCCCAAGAGTCTGAACCGACGGCCACCACTGTCACCAAGGAAACAGATCTCTCCATCAGCAGCTGGAGCGGCTTCCATTCTCCAAGTTGAAGAAGCTTTTGCCAGTTTTACCTTGGACTACATTGAGGGAATGCACCCTCTCCATTTTCATGCTCTGATACTTGTCTTTGTCTGTATTTATTTTTTGAAAGCATTTAAGCCTCCTGCTGGTCTCTTCTATTATCATTAACCAGAGCACACCTTGAGATCATCTTGCAAAGCCCTCTCTGTTATTCAAGTATCCACACTCGGATCATTCTTTCCATCTGGTGCAACAGATTGCAGAATTGTGTTGTCTGTAAAAATTAAGTAATGCAAAAATTCAATATCGGTGAATTGGTGTCTGAACTGCCGGCAGGTATCACAAAAAGCATGAATTGATTATCTGCCTCTCTGTGATGAGCTTACAGTCGAGGGTATGCTCAGTCTCTCTCCAATGTGGATAGGCTTTAGCTCCTGCAAATGATAAGTGAATTTATAGAAATTTATATATTTTGAAAAAGAATCCTAATGAAAAGCTTGACTGAAGAGATAAGCAAATAATTCTTTTGAATTCATTTAAATGTATTTAACTTTATTTAAACCTTATCTGTTTGGTGAGGTTAAATTCCCACTCGCTTTAGAGCCAATTTCATGACTGTGAAAATTAAGCAGGTTGATCTGACTCATGAAAGCACAGGTTAAAACTATTGGCATGCTCCGCTGGAGAGTCCACCCCATCAAAGATTTATCTTTTCATGGTGCTCCAAGGCCACATTGGACTTTGGCTCAGAGTATAAAGATATATATATCGAGGGGATTCACATCTTGAGATGAAAGCTGGTGGAGAAATGTAAAGATCTTTACTTCCTCTTCCTTGTCAGACAGTTTGCACATTTCAGTATAAGTACAGTGATGAAAGCTATAAAACAATTCTAACTAATCCAATACAAAAATGGCAAATCCAGCATGAGAATTTCAATAAAAATAAATGTAAGAAGTGGTTACGGAAAGATGAATCATTTTGTCACAGGTTCTAGGTAGTGTGTGGGAGTTTAATTACTACCCTGTAGTGAGGTAAATAATAATTGCAGAGTGTTTGGAGGGCACAGTAATATTGAAACAGTGTGTGTTTGTATAAACTAGTACTACTAAAACTAAACTGATGCTAGCAAATTCCCCACAGTCATCAGCTTGAGACTCGGACTGGAGGACAAATATTAATATTGACAAAACCGTTCTACAACTATAGAATCGATGGAAAAGGGGACATCACTTTCACTTCTCATTGACAGATGAGTGTGCTCAGTGGCCAGGTCAGAGTTCACGTTATAAATTGTAGCTGAGTCTTAAATGTCCCGTATGGACAAATTGTAATCACACCTTCGCTGCGCAGGATGTTTCAACAGCTGCAAGATTTAATTACAGTCTTGAACTCAATTTAGGCCATACAATTATTTGCAAACATAATTTTACACTCACAAAATATGATCCTTATTTGCTTCCTTAGTTGAAAGGCAAATGTGGTCCAAAATGTCACTGTTCAATCCGCTTTTTAGTTTGCCTTTATAGACTGGTTTTGTAATTAATGTGAGTTTTTACACAATAAAATAATAATACAAGTAATTGGATTCTCTCACACACACACACTGTTTTGGTATTATAAAATCAAAGCTCATTCTTGACCTTCCTAAATAAATTGTAAGCGCTAGTTAAACGAATCCCAATTTTAGGTCCATAAGTCCATAATGTCATCATTATTTACTAATCAAGAAGAGGAAAGACCCAGAAAAGGGCAACGAATGGTTTTTGAGTTCATCTTCATTTTAAAAAGCCAAAGTATGTACATTTTACCGACCAACATTTACATATAAAATGTATTTATGTGTAGAATTGAGTCGCAAATGAATACTAAAATACATCCATCAAGTTGTTTACTTTGGCAGCTGTAATCCAACTATAAAAAAAGAGGCGCTGTGCTGTGTATGACATCAGAAGTTGTTTCTGGGATGATGAATTGTCTGCGACAGAAACGTCGCGGTCGACTTTTCAGACCCTGGAAGAATTCGGCGGCTGAAATTGCTTCAAGCCCAAAACAATTTAAAGAAAAAAATTGCAACACTGTTGAAAGAAATAGAATTTCAGAGAGAAGGTTGTGACCCTCCAACAATGTTATCCCGAGTCAAAAAAAAAGTGTGTACCGGTATATTTTCTGACGACTACAGGAAGTAATAACTTCCTTTAGGCAGATCTCATTCAGGGTTTTTATTTTGTGTACCTGACCTTCCACGCTTTGACAACCTTAGAAGAAGCAAAAGCACACTGGTCCCAAGCAGGACGAATTTTCTCATGCAAAATGAGAATACTATTTTTATTATTAAAATATTTAAATTAAGGTTATTGTGCAGTTATTGGTAAGTAATGAGAGTACCGTAATTGCTGAACTATTATGCGCACCTGTGAAAAAGCCGCACCCACTGAATTAAAAAAAATATATATTTTGTACTAAAATAAGCCGCACATATTCGTAAGCCACAAGTGCAATCAGATCCGTAACTTCGGGATAAGGATTGGCTCTAGGGGCTGGGTCGGTCGGGCTGGGGTGCGAAGCGGGGCTGGGCTCGAGCCGCGGCTGGGGGAGCAGTCGCCCCGTCGCCCTCCCCTCTCCGCCCGTCGGAGGCTGCGCGGTGCGCGCGCCCGCCTGGCGGGGTGTCCCCGTCCCCCTTGCCCCCGTCCCCCTCATCCTCCGTCCGCGGGAGCGTGGTGCGGCAGGGGTGGGGACGCCCGGGAGGTCGAGGGGGTGGGTTCCTTCCCCGCTACGCGGCGCGTCCGACGCCGCGTAGCGGATGGCGGACAGGCGGCGGGGACCGGGTACGGCGGTCCGGCGGCGGCGACTCTGGACGAGCGCCGGGCGCTTCTCGCGGATCTCCCCAGCTACGCGCAAGCGGGGCTTTCCCTCCGGGCGGGCGGGCGTTAATTTTGTAACGAAAATAAATAGGCTTTAACGAAACACGGCTCGTAACGAAAGTGGGAAAATATACGTAAATTTGCCGCGTCGTTGCATAAACCGCAAGGTTCAAAATATTGGAAAAAAGTAGCGGCTTGTACACCGGGAATTACGGTAATGCATTTTGACTTGGTAATTAGGAAGATATGGCCAGACTTGCATAATGTCTGAACATCTAAGATGATTCAGCAGCACTAAATTACAAATCAAGATGAATTTGATGTTTTTATTTATGTCATACACATTTTTTACTACAGTTGAGTATTATTGGCCCCTTTTTGTTGTTGTCAGTCCCTGTCTGAAACAGAAACCTGGCGTTGGGATTAAACAAATATATCATCTCAGAAAAAGCTTTCAATATTATTTTCAGGGGATTTAGTTTTTGTTTCAATGGAGACGAGCCGTTTCCCCATGTTACCATGTTTTACGTTGAGTTTATAAGATTTATTTTATCAAAAGCGAACCGGTACCTATCCAACATTTTTACATATGGTGCATATTTACCCCAGTGTAGATTCACGAAACCTGTGTATGTTGGTTTCATGACTGCTTAGTTTCTGTACGCGATGATTCCTCATTTTTGTCTGTTTGCTCATCACTAACTCCAACTTATTGCTGGGTCCAGATGGAATCAGTCGGGGGGTGTCCACTCTTGCCAAATATAAAAGTCAAAACACCAAGTATGTCTCGTATGAATCAGAGGCGAACCCAATATGGATAGAAGTGGAGCAGAACTCCAGTACTTCTCTCCATATGGGATAAATGAACAGAAGGGATTGTGCAACGACAAACTTCTGCTGTGACGTGAAGCTTTAAAACCACAGTGAGTCATACTCTGAGACGGTTAGAGCCTGCTACAGTCAGTTTTTACTGTTTGTCTCTTTGAAAATGTTTTTTAGCTTGTTTTTATTTTGTGTTTCGAACTGAAAGTGCCGAAATGAATGCAGAGTTTCTCGTAATAACCAACACCATCTTGGATTCTTTCCTCTTTTTTTTGTTTTTCTTTCAGGTGATGGACATCAAAGGGAAGTTGAAGGAGTCCAAGAGGTTCTGGTCCAAACTGCCAGATGACATCTGTTTGAAGAGCAATCTCACAGAGTTGGATGAAGACCAGTGCTGGAACAGTCATACTAAGGGCAGGTGAGGACCGCTGCTACGCTTTATAACCATGACAGAGTCCCTCCATTCTATGGCGATCACATGTTTCCTGCTGGGGATTGAACTAACCCAGCTATATTCCCAGATTAACAGGCTTTTTATATGCATAGTGGTAAATTCTTCTATTTAAAACTAAGCACCCGTGGCTGTGCTTCCCAGGAGACTGGCGTTTCCAACGTCTCATCTCCACTGCAGTTCATGAAATTCTGCAGAACCACCCAGTAGATTGGACGGGGAGCGGTTTTCTCAGACAATGAACAGACACGCTAGCAGAGAAAATGTATCACCCGATCAATTTGGCCCTTGCCAAGTAACAAATTCACCAGATGGTGTAATTAAAGACAGACTTGTTGGTTCCAGTTGCAGTTTTAAACATGGCTTTAAATCCGCGAGAAAAATGGATTTTCCATAGATGGTAAAATATCAGTAATAATCACATTATTAATATTGTTTTAGGCCCTCTTATGTGTGGGGAACCAACTGGGAGGCAATTATGTCAGAGCGCGGGTTGGTCTACCTGATCTGTTGGTCTCTGTGAGCATCTCAGTCATTTTCACTGCCAGATAATTACGGGGCACTGCTTGTCCGAGCGGATCACGTAGATGTCTTTCTTTTGTAATGTTGATTGGTTCAGTGGGAAGCTTCTATCTCACATCATGCTTGTAGAATTCCTCAGTCCCACCTCGGGGCAGGGCGGGGCGGCTCTTCCCTTGCAGCTGGGAGTTCACCTTGGCTCTGTGTTTGGAATACAGGCCATCTCTTGGCCTCTGCTTTTCTGGCTTCTCTTCTCGCTTATTTTTAATCAGAGCTATGAGTCGTTGACTAGCTCGAGAGCCTGACATCATTTTTTTGATATTGTGTTTGTAGTTCCCTTCTGTTAAGGGTCTGTCTCTCATTATAACATGCTGACTAACTCCCCACCAGGGTTTCTTGATATGGCATCCAACATTCTTCTGCGTGTTGCATCCTAGTCGTCGTGGAGATAATAAATAGAGCCGTGTTCCTTTTTGAGGGACATTTCCTTGGGTTCCCGTTGTAGTCATGTCAAAAACTTTAGTTTGGCCTCTATATTTTCTCCAGCTCTGTGGAAACAGCGTGGATGTCGGCGTCCTGCTCATCCATAGTTCTGACGTCCTGTTTCCTTTACGGAACAGCTCCAGCACTGATTGATGACGGACATAAATCTTCACTTTTCTTTGCGGGGTTTATGGGATGGGCTCCATGAAGTGTCAACCGACACTTCAGTCAGGTTAAGATGCACAAGAGATTGACGCCGCAACCACACTGGCAAAAAGGCATTTCGCAGAAAGAACTCAGTGTTCAAAGAACGCAAAATGGAGAAAACACTTTCACTCTGACGCTGTGGAGGAAATAAAGTAACAAGCAGCTCTGCCGGAGATATGCAGCCTAATAAAACGTGTTTGATCAGCTTCGTGTTGTTTATGTGAGGTGTGTACTGTCAGAGTAATATGCAGCACAGCCGCTACACAACCAGCGACTTCTCTTTTAGTCACAGATGCATCTTGATTGCATCACTATTAGCGATCGATTAAAGTCGTGGGTCTGCCACTGTATGCAGGTATTTCCCTGAAGTGGTGAAAGAAGGTCTGACCAACCAGTTGAACAACCCAGAGGTGGATGTGGACATCACCAGGCCCGACACGCTAATACGACAGCAGATCATGGCTCTGCGCGTCATGACCAACAAGCTGAGGAACGCTTATAATGGAAATGACATCTATTTCCAGGACTCCAGTAAGTGTCTCCAAAGTTTTTGAAGTGTGGGTGGAGCCAGAAAGACGGTACTTGTTGAAAGTAAAATGCAGAAAGAAAGCGTTCAGTACTGATCTATGCCACTGTATGTTGGTTCTGATATAAAGCACGCAAACATATAGCGGCTAACGGGGAAATAAGATCATGTTACTCATGTGGCAATTTATCCCGTATCTCCATGGGCTGTGTGAGGCGTTCACTGCAGCGACAGGATGCTATTAGCAGGATAGATACACTCAGAAAATAGAACCGACAGCCGAGCCGGTGCAGAGTAAGACGTACATCTCCAAAGCTGCTGCAAAACAAACATCGAGCTGACAAAAGTGAAGCTTCTCTGGAAAAGCTGTAGCTTTTATTCCATTTCTCATCTTTGTTCAATGCAAACAAAGAGCTCAAGGAAACGTTTTCACATGCTGATATTTTACACTAACGGGTTGAAAAAGGAAACTGGACTTTGGCCCTCAGGCTCTCTTCTTAATAAATCCTTTGTCACACAGGCATTCAGGTATCAGTAATTAAGATTTAACAAAGGCTGCTAGTCTGCATTCTTGCAGTGCTTCAGCCCTTTCTTCTTTAAATACTGTTTTGATGTGAAGTTTAACCAAGGTTGTAACAAGTTATTTAGAAATTCATGTAGTTCTGGTTTGTAGTTTCGAAGGGACAAAAGTGATCTAGTCCTAACATTACTCCTTTTCTGTTGTTTTCATTAAATAAGATTGATTTGTATTGCAGTATTTTTATCTTTTACATGCCGTGGGCCTGTGTTACAGTATCTTACTGTCTTATATCATTGTCTCGTGTTATCATATGTTTGAATTGTGAAGCTCTCCTTTTAAGCCCGTCTCATTTAGACCAGTCTTGTTCGCTGACTTGTTCTCTGCCACGAAGACCAACCTAATCGCTACTTGACTTCACTTTGTCGCTGCAGGTGACGAGGGCAGCACGTCTGGCAGCGGCAGCGGCTGCGCTGACGGCTGCACGACGGAGGCGGTTTTTGCTGGAACAGAGGCGCCTGTGATTGGAGCCGACAGAAGCGATGAACGCGCAGCAGCGGCCGCCGCCGGAAAGTCGCTTTCCTGCGGACCCTCTGCCCTGCTGGTGATGGCTGCCGTCACAGTCCCACTCTGGGCAACGCAGACTCATCGGAGATAATACTCGGTTAGATCGCTGACTTTTATGCTGTTACAGACAGTATAGTCAAAGGCAAGTTCTACTGCTGTTCCCTCACTGGACCTGTCGAACATCCTGGAAGGGAGAATGGCTTACTGTGTTGGTAGAGTTGGACCGGAAGTGAGTGCAGAGCCGCATCCTGCTCGTCCCCCAAAGAATGCCCGGTGCCATCGCTGAACCAGCTTTCACATCTCTGACACACCCACACACACACACACAAATAAAATTTGGTGTTTTATCATTATTCTAAAGTGGGTTTTTAAGAATGTGCTTCTCTATTAGAAACTGTTAGATCTGATTTTCAGAGAAAAAGAGGAATCTATTTTTCTTTCATATTTGTAGAAGATGTGGGGGGGGTGAAGGAAAAAAACATTTTTATCTCATTAGTCTTGCCCCTGCCCCCCAACAAAAACACAGAAAGTCGTGTTGTGTGCATGCATGGAAATGATGTTGCCTGACAAAAGCTTTTAGATTTTTCTTTCTTTCTTTTTTTTAGTCCATTTATTTTTAGGTTTGGATTGTTTGGGCTCTACATTCTTAGCAGTTCACACCGCCGCTACCTGATTGGTCATGTCAGTGTGGCTTCAAGACAAAAGCAGTTCTTGGTGCCATTTTATAGTTGCACATTTAATTGTCTCTAAGAAAGTGCTCATGTGATGCACTGAGACAGTGACTTTGCACAGATTATTTTTGCTTCAGAAGTTTATAAAGCTACAGCAAACATCCACCCCATAGAGAAAGATCTATATTTTCCGATCACTTAACTGATTGTATTGTACTCATAAACTTCTACAGTATACATTCCACTTGGAGGTACTGCAATTTAATCACACCCGTTTCATTCATGTCTATTTTATGGAACAATTTGACCACTTTTTCTTTTAAGAATTACCTACTAACATCTTTTACCTGGCTGCCATTTTTATATTAGATTCATGTTATTATCTTGTCTAGCTTGCTTTAATATTTATGATTTATATTTATGTTTGTTATTGTTTATATGAGATAAGGCTATATAACTCCCCCTGGCCCTCAGACAGCCTCTGCAGGTTTACCTCCTCCTCATGTGTTCACCATTCCAGCAGACTACAAGTTCTGTTTTCCGAAATAATGCCAGCTGCTCAAAAAGAAGCAAGGTGCCAAGGATGGAGCGCCCTGAATCTACTCTTGTAACTAGGGGCCCATGTTTGTGATATTAATTCCATCTCTTGCAGGCTTCGACTTAAAACATGATCGGGTAGCAAGACCGTATAGCGAACAATTGAAAGCGGCAACCTGATGGCCTCGACCTGCGACGACCACAGAAATGCAGGTCCTTGAAGTGCTGCAGAAATATTACGGTTGAAGTATAGCCTCTCTGGTTCCTGGGTGTGCTTTCACATATGCTTTCACGCAGCTCATAATACGCAATCGCGTATCTCAACAGGGGGTCGTCTGATTGATTTTTCTCTTTTGATTTAACAAAATTGCAGCTCATCTGAGCATCTCAGTGAACGTAGCTGTAGAAGGCATGGGACATGAGAGTCTCCTCATCTTCAGGATGAGGTAAGAGCGAAAAACAGCATCAAGCTGAACCCTTGAAGGCGTGAACAAATATTTGCTGTTGTTGTTGTTGGGCACAAATAAGAGGTGAAGCACTGCTCTTCAAACAAACAGCCAGAGAAGTCTGACAGCCACTTTGCCAGGCAGAAATGCCTCCGCCGCAGTCTCCTATGACGAGCAGGAGAAACCCTGCAGGTAGCTCCAACAGATGGCAAATCATTTGACCTCCATCGTCTCATTTTTGGAGAAGGTGACTGGACAGCAGGCCTCCCACCAAAACAAGCATGACACAATTAAATCACCGAAGCGTAGACTGTAATTGTGGAGCAAAGTAGGCTTCCATCCAAACAAAGCCTGAGAGAAAACAACTAACTCGTCAGCATAAGGTCCTCCAAATATCAAGCTGTTCAGTGTCGTCCAGCATGATGTTCAGAAACGATGGAGGGACAAAGTCTGTTTCCATCACCTGTTCTACGGGCATTTTAAGTTTGCACATAGAACACTGTAAATGTATAAGAAAGATTCAAATATCGTGGAAAAATACCTTTTAGGGTTCATTCCCGTGTCCTGTTTCAATGCCGACACTTGGATCTGTGTAATGTGCCTCAATAGGATACTTCAAACAATTAACAAAATTATTGCTATTATTTCTTAGTGCGTGTAAATTATTTCCTAGAAATCCTAGCAAAACATGCACTCTTTTAACAAAATATTTACTTGGGCAGACCGCAGATAGAAAGATAACTCAAGAACCATCATTTTTTGAAATATAATTACCCTTGTTTATGGTGCAATAAATTCTGGTGCATCGCAGGGGAAGAGGAGCTCAGCAGCAGCGAAGTAAAGAAATCACTTGAACAGCAGGCACATCGGACGGCGGCAAGGAAACCAAGAAAATCTTAGAAACTAGAAGAGAGCATATAAAACATGCACTGCCCTGAAAAGCTGGCAGCAGCGTTGCTTTCTTCCCCCGGGTTTATGTCATAAATTGAGGGATGGAAAGAGATATAAAAAAAAAAAAAAGTGTGGTGGAGCTTTGCAGGCCGTCCAGCGTGGGATCCATTCACACGTCGCTGAGCCACGAAGGTCGTCTTTAGTACATTGGGTGCTCTTTTAGTCGTTTCAGGAAGGCAGATCCTTAATTAGAAAGACGCAATGATTTTTATAGATGGTAGCCTGTGTATCCATTGTGGCTGGATGGAAAAGACCACTCAGATCTTGCTTGCCAAGGAGCCTGTCGAGATGGAACCTGAGTCGACTCCACTTCCAAATTCTAAAAGTGTTTACGTGGCAGTTAAATGTGTCACACTTCCAAACGTTTTCCTTTGATATTCTTTATTGGGTGTCCTCCTAATACCTTCACATGAGCCCACCGCCCGACTGTTGTTCAGCAGAGGTGAAAAAAAATGGATCTGATCTGAACTCGCGTCATTAGCAAAAGCACCAACTGCTGGTGTCTGAGCGAGCGAGTCTGACAGATGGGAGGGGAGTTTAGCAGGATGGATGTCGAGCAATAACTGTTTATAATGTGCTGAATATTGAATGAAATGCTGTTAAAGTAACAAGCTGTCAGAACTGATGTGATCTGGGACGATTCCCCCCTACCCAGCAAAATAAATCCGGATAGCAAAGAGGACGGGGCATTTCGATTTTAGCCTCAGCCGTTTACATTTCTCAATACAGAATGTTCCAACTTTTAAATCAAAAAGAAATAGATGTTTTGTGTGCAGTTTTATTCTTGACGTGTCATTTTATTCCCGAACAGTAGACTGAGTTGGGCTTTGGTGAATCTATAATTGGTACGTTATGTTGATAGACAACAGGAAGGACTAAGGAGTCGAAGTGCAAATTAGGGACTTAAATGTCATCAGATATGCTAATTTGGTTTCCAAGTATTAAAGAACACTTTGGGGACAGATATTTCAGAGTCAGGGATGGAATTGAGGCAGCATAATTGGGGCATTGTGCGTCCGATAATAAGACAGGCAGTTACCCATGTGGCTTTAGATGCTGGTATTGTTTAACTGCAGGGATGAGCGAGTTCGTTTTAAAAGCAGTAAAAAACGGTTCAGTGCACTAAAAAGATCTGTGATTGCAGCAACAACAGTTTTGCTTGAGCGATGTTGAGAAGTTAGGAAAAAAGATGAAGACATTTTCAGAAGTGGATTTCAATTTTCCAAGAAGGTTAGACCAAGAGGAGCGTTCGGCTACTTTTCCACTCCACCTTGCAGATCGTCCACTCTCTCCTGACAAGCGTTTTGCTGCTCAGACATTCAGCATCGCCCTCAGAGATGCTTCAGTGTATAACTCTATTTCTCTTTGAGCCATATTTTTATTTTATTCTTTTTTTTGTCTCTCTGGTATTGTAAAAAACCTGAAAGAGTAAAGTCGTCAAATTTAGGTTGTTTTTATCAGAATGCTTAGAACAACAATGTGTTATGCAAAGGTCTTGTCCATTTCGATGTGAATCATTCTCGCCACGTTTGCTGATACATATGCTGTAGGTATGGAACTCTTTGTGATTTGCTAAAATCAGATAACTGAGGAGCACATTCAGATTTTGGGAGCTGTCGGTGCACGCTGTTCGAAGTGTTTGGGGGAACTGAAGTCGATGGTTATTTAAGCAGACATGCCTTACCATTTTTAAAAGACTAAAAGCGATTGCTTATTTGGCTTTTGTTACACATTCTTGTATACAGAGAATAATATGAAATGTAAGAATAAACGTTTTATTACAAAATGATTTTGTTGGCTGCAGTTTTCTCTCGCGTGTCTCTGTTCATCAATGATTTCTTGTCAAAGGTTTCTCATTAAGCACAAAAAAAACAACTCGAGAAGTGATTGAAGAGCGCAAACCTCTACCAAGTACAATAAATAAATAGCCCGGTCATCTATTTAAAAATCCTGGATCCACATGGTGATTCATTCATTTTGATCATTCTCAAAAGGTTCTAAACTGTTCTTGGTATCTTTTTACGCAAATCATGAAAAGTAAAAGTGGATCAGAGTTGATTTGTAAAATGTAATGGGATCTAAGTGAGACCCAGACCCATCGTCAGATTTCTTTTCAGCGAGATCCATCCAGCAGTTTTCCGTAAACCTACTAACAGACAGACAGACAGATAAACAGCGGCAAAAACAGAACCTCCTTGGCGGAGGTAATAAAGTTTGGTCTTGGATGATAGGAAGACAAATCAGATGCGAAGTTTGGCTATTTGATTAGGAGTTGAAGTTAATCTTGGAATTCTTTCTATGTAATTGTAAGAATTATAATCAGTTGTTTCTTTAAATTCTTGTCAGTTCCCCTGAGAGGCAGGGTACACCTTGGATATGTCGCCAGCGCATTGCGGGGCCATACATACGCAGACAACCACTCACACATATGGACAATTTGGAGTGATCAATTCATCTGAATGTTGCCATCTTTAGGCTGAAATAAAATAGATATTGTGCCCTGCCACGTGCAATACATCTTAGTTGCGACCCCAAACATCCATTTATTCATTTTCACATGACGACAGCAAGGGGGACAAGATGAATCGGCTTCACAGCTGAACCAGAATTATTCATTAAAATCTCTCTCCCTGCCTGCACAATTATTTATGTTCTTCAATTATAGAAAAGCCATGTGAACGGGCCAAACTCCAGACAAATTTAAAATTAAGTTCAGGGATTTCAAAGTCACAGCCGAACTGTTTTGTGGGGTCGGCTTGATAGCGTTAGATCGCTTAAGGCACAAGCCCTGAAACACCGAAGAGATGGAATTGTGCTCCGCTGTAGCTTTGAATAATCTGGTACATGTGGTGTAGCCTAAAAGAACTCTCCTGCTACATTAGCATGTGCATCGGCCTGCTTTCATTTGTATTGGTTGTAATCTATTTAAAGAGCAAAAGCTGTCAGATAGAATTTAATGTTGTTTTCCCTTCACTTATTGGGAAAATCTCTTTATACGACACCCACACAATTACAGCAGTGCCACTAATTGAATAACCGTAATAAGCCCTTTTGTCAGATGGCCAACTAGGACTGGAAACAATAGGAACACTTGTATCATTTAATGTACTGCACTAACGCAGCAATAAATACCACTGTGGAATCATAACAGCTCCAAATAGAACTGCTCCACAAAGCAGATAGATAACACAGAGACCCACGTCTTTTAATTGTCCTTCAAAACTCATAAAACTCCGCATCGCCCCTTAAACTAGGCTGGTGATTGTAAATACGAGGGTCTGAGGACATTGTTAATGGGTTCTCTGATGACACATTTCATCCAAGCACTGATTGTAATTGCTTTCTACATGACAAGTAATAGTGCGGGGGCTTTGGAGACAAGCGAAAACCCCCTTGAAAATAGAGACCTATGAAATTAAACCTTGGTTTTCAATTTTCACTCCCTCAAGATTTGAGCAATTAAATGGATTTAACCCAGAATCGTATAATAAGACATAAATAAGTTTTCAAAGCAGATCTCAACCATCTCGTTTCTCTCAAATGAGTTTCATTAAAATGTTCTTTTAATAAAAGAAAATGAAAAAGGTTTTTTTCCAAAACCGGTTAGTAGGAATAGCTTCTCTTTTTATCTGTGTTTATGCTTCACTTCAGAACCAATCACGCCGCTTCAGCACACCAACACAATCTCAGGTGATTTTTGTGATGTTGCTATGACGTTGGGTGGCAGCGGTTATTATTATTTTTAGGCTTAATTTGATGCCTGTAATTTGGGATAATAAGAGAACATGAATAATGAAAGCAACCGTACTAAGAAGTACCGTTTTGTAGTAGAATTATTAAAACCAAGTACAACAGGGTTGGGGGGGGTAATTGCATAGCTGTGTTTATTTTAGTAGGGAAGTTAACTGAGTACTAATTCTCATTTACAATTAACTCCTCATAGAAAGGACCCAAGCTGGATCTGAATCTGTGGCCTTCTTACTGTGAGGCAACAGCACTACCCACTGCACCATTGTGCTGCCCTTTTACACAGAACATAAAGCATGGGATGTGGCAAATAGCCATTTAAACATTATAATCAATAGATGCAGTTTAATTGAATGGCCATGGTCTTAGCATAAGCGATATATGTGGACCAAAATGTAAGCTGTAAGGCGGCAGAAAACGTGACGGCGGCTGTAGAGAATATGATGGGATGTATCACAATAAGAATCCATATAATTCTATTTAAAAACACAGTGGAAAAACATTTGAAAAATCTAGTACAATAAATATAACATCAACCTAAATAGGTGTGAACAGAGGAACCCGTGACTACATGAAAAGATTCATTACAGAGAGGAACCTGGAAAATAGCTTACAAAGAAGAAGACACCAAATGTAAATGTACCACAATGTTTACTGCTCGGAATGATTTTGACTTGGTTCAACAGCAAAGAGCATCAGCATCTTTGACGCTCGTATAATTATTGCAGTGGGTGTGTTCATAAATCCATGACACCACAACACCGGGAGAGATGTCGGATTGAATTGGGAAAGAAGCAATACTAAAGGAACAGAAATAATTAAATCAGAATTAAAGTCAATAAATCTGAGTACATGTGGACGCTGTAACATTAATTCACAAGTACGGGTGAAGCCAGACATTGTCAATAACGGAAGAATGCGTAATGCATCAATTTTAAACCTCAGAAACTGCTGGAAAATCCCATAAGAGTCATTCAAATGAAGCTGCAAAGACTGCTGCAGTGCTGGGGAAAAAAGAAACAACTACCGTAGAAATATTCCAGCCTATAAATCATTGGATGCTCGGTATTGTTCACTTTTATATTAGCATATCTGAGCTATTGTGTGGCAGTATGGGGTAACGCCTACAAAAGCACCCTGCAGACTTTATGCATGCTACAAAAATAATAGCACAAATACATTAACACGTGCCTTTCAAAGTTACACGCCTTGAAGTTCATCAAGTTTATGGAATTTAAAAAATGCACAATTATGTACAAAGCAAGAAATTATTTAACGGAAAAGTTTCATTGTTAAAACGTTTGAGTTTGTACCATGTCTCATATGTGCAATTTATGTTTCATTATTTGACTGCAGTGGAATTTAGATATTTTATATTTATGTATAGATGTATAAAAAAAATATAGCGAGGCTTACATGGATTTATGACTTTTGTCTGGTGTACACGAAATTAGGATACTTGTTTATAATCAAACATTGTATTGCGTTGCGGTAAAAATTTAAACAGGGTTTATGAATTTGTGGACATGGGATTATTTTTGAGGTTTTTTTAAAAAATTGGAGGAATAAATGTCAGCATTCAACTCCTTTTCAACTTCACAGTTTATTTATTTTTTACCCAAATTATAAAAACATCAGTTTAATTTGTTCAGTATTGTTGGAACGATATTTCCTTCTACTACCGCAGAAAAGGTCTCCCATCGTCAATATCCTAATCCCTTTATAATCACATTGATTATGCAAATGTACTTCTATACCCCACCCCCCAGTTTTGTACATTAGCTGTCTTCAGATCAATGCTCCTTTCTTTTCCCCTCTGCTGTCTTTCTCTCTCTCTGGATGTAAGATAGAGGCTGAATTACATAGCAGAGCAGGCCTGGATAGCAGAGACAGAGATTACCCTCCCTGATCCTTCTACAGACAAGAAGCAGCTCAGTGCAAACCCTCCCTGAGGGCCTTGCCACCTCAGTACTGACAGACTGCATATTAGCTCGCATCAGGGAAAAGAAGGGAAACAGCTTTATCCCTTTTGACCCACCACTTGACTTCAGAAAGTGAGGAATTGAGGAAGCTAACAGTGAATAGTCATCTTGTCGCTACACTGATTTGTTCAAGGAAGAAGCAGAAGAAGCGTGTCAGAGACACATGACCCCAGGTAGAGCACTTTGCATGTTCTTTACTCTGCTGACAAGAAGGAACTCAAGAGCTTTGCTCTCAAAGACACTCAGATTTGTTGGTTTTGAAAAAAAGAAACTTGCAGCCGAAGCGAGCTCACCATTCAAGAACGAACAAACAATCAGAAGTTTGCAGAGCAGGAACTGAGAAACATTTACCAAGCTGACAGCTGCACGTTACAGCAAGAAATGCATGCTGAAGAGAGAGACATTCATTCAATATCATTTTTATAGGGGGAAAAGCAAGCTTAATATCCTGCATGATAATCCTCAACACAAGCCGCTCTTTCTCGTTTGCACCTTTCCTAAAATGTTCATAACACCATTCCGTGCAGCTAAATTTATCCCATCCTCTCCACCCTCGCGTTTGCTTTTGTACTTAGTGGGAAAGTGGCATCGAAATATACACCCTAAACACTGATTAGTTAATGTCTCACCGCTATAAGCTGCTGCTTTGCAACACTTATTACATAGCATGCATAATCTATCTGCTTGTGTCATGAGCGGAATAGGCGATATTACTGCACTGGGAGCAGCACGAGGATGCGTCACGCCTCAGTCGGGAGCTGCTCACGTTGAGCGGATCGCCCACCTTGCACCGGAGGACTATGGGAAAAGAAAGTGGGTGGGGAAATTGAAGAGGTGGCTGTTAGGCTGTAGTGTGCAGCAGAGGAGGTGTAGTCAAAGCGTGACCTCTGTGATGTGCACGTGAAATATGGATGTTTTGCAAATGGCTCAACAGCCATCAGGATGGTGTCTGTGGGGGGGAGGTTTGGGTGGTAGGGATGAGTAGGTCAGTAACTAAAATGGAACTCTTCACACAAAACATAAAGTAACGGTTATAAACCTGCATGGATGAGTTTGATTAATTGGGGGCAAAGCAATGGAGATGCATTAGTTCAGTTTTTGTTCTTCTTCTTCATAAAACATAAAGCATTTACAGATTAAATTGGATTTTTCTGTTGCCGCCTATAGATTAAAAAATGTTTTTATATATGAGGTCAAATTAGCAGATTATGAATGATAATATAGATATAAAATTTAATTGTTTTCATTTAATGAATAAGTATTTCGACAATATGCACCCCTTATTCGGGAACTGATATATTATTGAAATAATCCCTATTTGTATTCATGGTAGTCTTTCAACACACTGAAGGATGCCTCCACTGTAAATCCTACAGCGACAAAACAATCAAGAATGTGACCAGAAAAGAAACTACGCTGTGAAACTAAATATCGCCTTAGTGGGAAGATAAATTAAGGAGGAACATCAGAGGGATGAAAAATGAAAATGAGTGAGGAGGAAAGCTGTGGAGGCAAAGGATGAGAGGGTTTTATTGTGAAAATTAAGTCCTGTATGATAATCTGGGAGCAGAAGGTGGGGAGACGGCAGGAAAACACCGAATTGATGCTTCTGTTTATTCCATTGTCAGAGGTAAAAAGGCTTGAATACAGAAAACAAAAGAGTGAAGGCACATGCGTCTATCTCCAGGTCGTGGGAGGTGTGTGTGTTCGTGTGCCTTCATGTTGGATTAATGCCTGACTGCAGATCAAGACATGCAAAAAGAACATATGGGGCGGTGCAGCGGTGCAGGTGGGTGCTCGTCGCTGCTGCTATAGGTATGCCTAAAGATGAAAAATGACACAAATCAATGCCAGACAACAATTCATGCAGGACTGTCATGAATAAATTGGAGGTTATTCGCCTTGCTGTCGGATCCAGGTTGTAAATGTTCAGTAACATGTTGCTGTGATTATCCATAATTTCTCTCTTTAAAAATGGAAAGGGAACAAAGGCAGGACTTGAACTTTTTGGCAGCAGTAAATGCGTTCTCGACCATTCAATATGTGGCCTATGAAGGAGATGACTGCTCTCTAATAACCACGCATTTGTTGCTGATAGAAATTGTATACGCAAAAAAGAAATTGAAAACATGTTAACAATGATTTTCCAATGATGATATTTACAAATGACCAAACAAGTGAGACGTTTTAAACTCACTAGGCTTGCTCAGTAATTGCAATGTTGCTGCGGTAATAAAGCTTACTTAGTTTAAAACGGCCTCGTCCTTATAACGGTTTATCTCTTTGACTCATTGAAAGGCATGTCCTGTCTGGAAACACAATGGAAAACTTTAAGAATGATTCAAAGCCCTCGCTGCATCTGCACTCTGATGATTAAGGCTCCCGCCTGCGCTGAAGCTAAACGTCAGCCGTTGTCAAGGTCACAGGAAGAACGCCGAATGAAGCGGTAACCTCGATGGGAATATGAAATTAATCAGTATATGTTTAGGCAGTGCTCAGCACTCTTCGCTTTGGAAGGTCCCAAGAGTCCTCCTTCATTATGTAGAGATAAAAGACTCCGAAGACAATGGTGCATGCTGTTTGAGCCTTACCTCTGAGTAAGTGTACGGTAATTGGACTCACTCTCACACAAAAAAAACTACTGCAATGAGAGTCTACACATCCTTTAAAATACAGTTCATTTATATCCTCATTTCCCCGTCTCTGTGGGGGAAATGAATGCAGTATTATCAGTCTCCAGGTTTCATATTTGCCACGTAACCCACAGATAATTTGCCACGTAAAGCACAGATAATAGAGAAGCGTCAAAGATGTTTAGAAAAAAAAATGTTTATTGCATTGTTTAGATTTGACTTCAATCCAAAAACATTTGCAGCAGGATCATGCAGTCCTGACATTAGTCAGCCTTTTGAACTGATATTTGTTCATATTTTATCTAAATCTAAACTAGGTAAAGCAACACAAATCTCTAAAAGGTCCTTCTTTTTAATCAGTCCCATAGAAAAGGAAATGTTTTTGTCTTGTTTTAATAAATTCTATTTTTCCCAGTAGAATCCATTTAAATGGATGCATCCTGATCGTTTCCTACCTTATTTCTACAGTTCAAGGATGAGGAGCATACTTGGTGGCAAAAGAGGAAACCCATACCAGAAGGAAGACAAACCTAAGATCATACTTTTGAAAAAAGCATCCAACCTCTGTAAATCAATTTCCTCTGAAGAAAGGAGGCGGAGCCAGAAAAGTCTGAGTCGCAGCGATTGGTCGAGGTAAGCAGGAAGTAGCTCCTCCAGACGGAAATGTAAAGGATTCTCACACACTTCAATGCAACGGTGCAAAATAAATGGAACAAATGTCATCAGGAATTGTTGTGTTTTATTTTCCATACTTTTCTTCAAAAAATATCTACATTTAATCTAATATATATTAAATGATGAGCAGAACACAGATATGCACTGTTAGTGAACAAGTATTAAGCTTTGTCTTTTGAAATGAATGCAGGGAGACGCAGGAGAAGAAACTGGAAAAATAATCTCAGAGCCAGATGAAAAGCGAAAACAAAACCTGGATTTCAACCCTCCGTGGGCTCGGGGAACTCTTGAGAATACTTTAGAAAGAGGCTCATTGTTGAAAAAAAGTTGCTGGGGTTGGCCTGCTTACCAATTCAAATAACTGTGAATCAATTCGGCTGCAAGAGAGCTGAAGGAAACTTTTCATATATTCACCAAAATAATGTCACTAATAATCCCTGCAAAGTGAAACTATTACAGCACCAGAGTTTAATGTTTATTTAAAAGGGAGCGTTAGATAATTATTTACTCTCCGCCTTTATTTTTGTAATGAAAACAAGTTTTTATGTTTTAAAATTAGGCTTTGTTTAAAAAACAGATGTTGTACAACTGGTCATTATTTATGTGATTTTGACAGTAATTAATGGGTACAAAGAAAGCGAGCAGAGATAAAGCATGAAATTATCGATCAACACGACCGTGGGAAGCGATTTGGCACACCAGTACGAGAGGAGCGCCACCGACGATATGTACAATCCTCAAACAGAAGGATGCCATCAAGAACACAAAGCCTTCCAAAGGCAGAACTATTACGTCTAAGTTTATGTACGTGTAAGGTACAATTACAAGTACAGAATAAAGTGACTACGCACCGTCCAACGGCGCACCTCTGTTAGAAGCTATCGTCTTTCTTGAAGTTAATCTCACATCTCGTATGTCAAGGTATTACTGCATGGGGAAAAAACAATACAGGCAAGGTCAAAGCACAGCTATACTTTACATATTTCTCTCTCCAATAAGTTTGTGAACAGAATACTAGTCAACCTGTTGTTCACGCTGCACTGCCTGCAGGACGACGCCTGTCCCGATGTCGCCATACATCATGCACAATGGTATTATCGTCATCAGCATCTGGCACCTTTCCTCCTTCCTTTGGATAACTGTCTCAATATGTGGCCATAATATTCCCATAAGGCATCAAACTGAACACTTTTATCGAGAGGAAGGAGAAGCCCGGATGACCTGATGACTAAATGTAGCCTCTGGGTACTTTGGCTCTGTGCCGGCTGCCTCTTATCTAGTTAGAGACTCTACGTTATTCTTTAATGGCGCCATTAACACAGTTGTTCAGGTGACAACGGCCCTGACTTCAATGGTGCAAACCTCTGATGTAATTGGTTCGAGAGGGGGGGAAGCAACCGTGACTAGACAGGAAATTAAGTTGTTAAGCAGCGACTGTTCGCGTTTTATGAAACTCAGTCCACTTGCAGCTCGGACGCGGACTTTACCTTGAAATCACAGCAAGACACAGACAGGCAGCTCATCTCAAAGGAATCTTCACAGATGATGACGCAACTGGTAAACTAAAGGTGAAATGTCTAACGACAAAGAGATTGTCACGCCTGTTACATGATACCTGCAGCATCAGGAAGGAAACTAAAAAGCTGTTTCCGGGAGCCCCAATGAAATGCTTCATGCCAGTGATGTGTTTGACTTAATATAACACATTATATTAATGATGAATCATGAAATCAGACTATAAAGAGCAGTCTTAGTGTACGGTATAACATATGTATTCTTTTATCGCTTTAATAGCAGTTTTCACACCTTTAAATTAGTTTTTTTTTTTAGACATGGCATATGTGGAACGAATCATTTCCCTTTTCTCTGCACTGAAGACAACATAGCCGGTAGAAGCAACCAGAACACCACTTACCACTAATAGCTCCCATCCAGGCCCTATATGAAGATAGAAGAGGATGGAAAGATGATAATAGACTCCCGAGAAAACGAATCTATTTCTGAGGAAGAGTGAGAATCCTTCCACTTGCCTGTCCGCAGGCACCTTTGCACCTCTCGGCGCTCACCGTCTCTGGAGGACCACACATCAAGGGGACAATTTTAAAATGCCAAATGCTAATTACAGGAAATAAACTCGGGACAGGAGGGGATGCACATTCCTAGTTCATTTCAGCATGTATGAAAAGTGCATGTCTGAAATCCAGACACCAGCAGGATTCCTTGGAAGGCAGGAGAAGATCTGGACTTTAACATGCATCCTTCTCGCTCTTTCGAAAATAAAATCTTTCAGATTACCTGATTCCTTTCCCAGCAGCTGCAGAACCCGATTTCAAATCATTACAACCTGTTTAGAGTGCTTTTAATATGTAGAAGCACATCAATGATTATAAACATCTATGGATCATAAATAATTATGTGCAGAAGTACAGTCATATTAATACAAAACTTTCACAACATATTCTGCATTTCAATTTCATGTTGGCTGTTATAAATAAAGGTCATACTTAATGAATGCCAGATAGCTGATAAAAACAAAAACACCAATTTGCCAATGCTGCCTTACATTTGAGCCACATGTCATTTCCACACAACGTTCGCTCCCGTTGTCCTGCTCGTTTTCCCGCGTGGAAGCGATGCTCCAGCTCCAGCTAACATCACGTCCACTAGGCTTTTTATTTCTCGATTAATGAGCTTGAAATCAAGTCCTTCAAGTTTTATGCTGCAGCCATTACCAGGACAGGAGCAAATGTAACCCCGGCAATAGCAACACCCAGGCGGCTGCAGTCAGTCCAAGGCTCCCGGATGGGTCCTCTATTTCTGAATCTGTAGCAGGTGGATAATGATGGTGATGATGATGATGTTCGCTGATCACATCTGGACTCACTGATGAGAGAACAGAAACAAACAGGACAGTCAAAAGGGCGGTCATTATCAGCACAGCAGCGAGGAAGCAGTTCTATTATTTGCTTTTAAGTTTCAATTCTACATTCCTCTTCCTGTCAACAAATCCCATATTAGTCTATTAATACTTAAAATCATTCTTTATTAGAAAATGTGGACGTTTTTAAACTGAAGGAATGAATAGGATATTCGTTTGGGGACTACGCTCAGCGCCACGCGAACACACATTTGGTGCTCTAATGAATAAAGGCATTGAATTATGCAATGTGGGAGTAATTTCAAATACCATTGAATCCATGGAATTCCCAAGCATGTGCAGACA
This sequence comes from Brachionichthys hirsutus, assembly GCF_040956055.1. NCBI lineage: Eukaryota > Metazoa > Chordata > Actinopteri > Lophiiformes > Brachionichthyidae > Brachionichthys > Brachionichthys hirsutus. The sequence continues at coordinate 3,200,787 of NC_090897.1, forward strand.
AAGGTGAATTTTGATTCATTGCGAAATTATAATTACAAACAAACCCTTCTTTGAATTCATAGAGCCTCAGAGATTACACCATTATGTCATTTGTTCTAACTCACATGTGTCCGGGACGCTGTATTTTCTCATAATTAGAACTTATCCATGAGGATTCACAGCTGCAGTACATTAATGCTCACTCTAAACCACTGAGGGAGTTTGCCGGTTTTCCAGCACCCTAATTGCAGTGAGCTAATGTAAGTATGGAGTATCTTCAGCCTCCATCTCATCACCAGGATCCATCCCGGCTGCTCCTCGGAGTCAACATCCATCCATCCATCCATCATTGTGCTGAGGAGTCAAGGCTAACGACTTATGGATTACAGGCGATAATGGATTGATTTTTTTACATTTTCTATTTGTCCATAGCTTCCAGTTTGTTGAGGCTCGAGGCATGGCCCTTCAGTAATGCAATAAAATCCTGGTTGGCTTTCATATGCAGGAAAATAGATAAAGACAGATTAAAAAAAGAGCAATGTATGCTGAGATGAGAAACGGTTTCAGGTGAACTGTAGAAGATTTCGAATTTGTTATTTTTTAACTTAACTTTAAAAATCTCTCTCTGTCTATCTCTGCTGGTGCGGCCTCGGCCTCCATCCCCGTTCATACAAACAGGTAAGGATCACGGCTAGATGACCAGATGCCCCCGGGTCCTTTTTTGAGATTCCCAATTAGGCCAAATAGTCATGCGTTTGTTGTGGAAAGGATTAGTTTAAGCCATTCGCTTTTAGAGTCTATAAAGGCTCAGTTATCAAACTTTATCTTGATAAGAGAAAACTAAATCCAGCTGTAGAGGCCATCCTGCACACAGTGAGCTTCAATTCCACCTTAAAGCGTGCAGCAAAAAATAGCCTGTAATTCAGTTCTCTGGAGCGAAGGCCACAACAATTACCTGTTGCTGTAATGGGTTGGTTTGTTTCGGAGGAGCTTCAAAATCTCATCCAATCAGCTTTCATTTTATTTAATTTTATAAAATCTAATGCCATCTTGTTTAATTTAAGCATGTGATATAATTTCATTATATAAAATATAATTGTTTGCAGCTCTGTAATGCTTACGAGTAACCACATCCGATTTTAATCTTGCAGATTAAATCTCATATATATACTCTATATATACTTTTAAATCCAGGGCCAATACATGAGCTACTACCAAAGCATCCGAGTGTGCTCTGTAATTACCTGCCTATTGATTCACTATGGAAGAGTCCCCAGGACTGCAATTTGAAGGTCCAGCTCTCACAAATAGTCCATCTGAGTTTTGTACCCAAGAGTACTGAGCTTCAGTCAATCAATTCCACTTCCTAAAGCTTCAAGGTTCCTCCAGCGGCTGTAGATGGAGCGATAGAACGTATGTCTCAGATAAATGAACGCCGCAAAACTGCTGGCAGTTGAAATGCAAGGCAAACCGTCGCGTAAACGTTATAGAATCTCAAACAAAGCCGGAGGGAAGCATTGTTAAGTGTTATGTGATGGGAATGAGAGCTACAGCATTGAGGGATTCTCTTTATCACGTCATTGACTTAAACTCTGTACATTATATGCAGCAAAAAAAAAAGAACGAGAATGATTACATTCTACCAATATTATCATAAATAAACAATGTGAAATGTACTCCTGAAATAAAGTCTCAAGCTAATATTTAAGTAGCAGATATCTTAATTTGACATAAATATACTTGATTATTTGGACAGGCATGCACTCGTTATTTAATATCTCTCATCCACACACACAGTATTGACTCTGACTGCGCTGCAGCTATTAATATCCATCATCTCTGGGCTATAAGTGGGTTAGTTTTTTTTTCCTTCTAGTAATAATGTTCAGCCAAAGGAGCACATTGCTCTCTCACAAGCATAACCGCATTTTCAATATGACAGTCGAACACATGTTTTTTGTGCTAGGAATCCAATTCAGGCCATATAAAAACTAGCATCCAATGGCTAATGGCTAGCAATAACCATGACAGTCTGTCCTGTCTTTGAATTTGAGCTGAAGTGATTTTGGAAATTTGCTTGGAAAGGCAGGGAGGATGGGATGTTTGGAAAGGCGCTTGCTCTGGAAAGAGACATATGTCAAAAAGAGAGGCTTACAACTTGAGTGAAATCAATAAAAGCCGATTCCTGAGAACTCGAACCAAAGATGATCAATACCACACTAAGTGCAATGGGGAGGAAAAACACTGCAAAACAGCTACAGAGAGATTTGGATTCAAAGTTTTATGTCCACATTGCCAGACTATTTGAGACATAGAGTACCATAAACCTTTGACAAACATAGTTAGAGCCTTCATTCTTGTGGTGGTGGGGGTGGGGGCTTTGTACTAAAGGTTTGACCCACATTTGCATTTATTGATCCGGCCAAAGAAGGAGAGGAGAAGTAGTATCAAGACAAGCAGTAGCTGCAATAGAGAGGCAGCAGAAGGCCCCAGCCGCCCATAGAGCATGCAGAGTATGCAGAGCATGCAGAGCATCCCATAGGATAGGACTATACGGTACTCAACCGTACTGGTTCTACTCGGCTCGGCTCTGGTATCAGGTGCTGTTCTTGTTTTTTCATTCGAGGATAGCTCTGCCTTTGCATATATGTCATATATGTTCAGAACAGGGTAAAAGTAACAAATTTCACTCAATGTTAAAAAAAATAGTTTTGATTGCTGTTTTTGTTTTTTTAGAGCTAGACAGTCGACTTGTTTGTAAGAGCTGGGCCACTCCGTCTTGATGTCAGCCCCCCGCCTGCGGTTAGAGCTTCACCACCATTTAACCACATTGATTCTTGTGTTATTTGACAGCGTTATTAGCTGCTGCCTGCTGCCAGATATAAACCAGAAAATTGAACCTGGGATAAGTCGTCTTTTTTCATTCTGTGGAGAACGAGGAAATTCACAGAGAGTACGCCAGCATTGTATAAAGAAGAAGCCAAAAACAGGGGCTCAAATTACGTCTAAGAAGACAAATTTTTATCTTTCCTTTGGAATAAGGCTCAATTTACTTGAGTTTGGTGGTAATAACACACCAGTGTCTGGTCTCCAAAGACTTTCATCCTAAATAAGATTTCAGCATTAACACTATGGAAGTTTTACTTGCGACAAAATCTCTTGCAGTAGTACTTAAAGAACTTTGCAAAGCCCTCATTAATTTTTGCGGTGGTTAAATGTGATTGTAAACACTGGTGTGCGCTTCCCAAAAGCCTCTTTGCAGCTCAGCCTCATCAACAGATAACTGTGATTTCACAACTTCTGAATCAAATCTGGTTCATGTGGGATTGCAATGTTTTCGGAAAACCCAGCAAACGTGTCATCTCAGAAGGAGAAGACAAAAATCACACAAACACAAAATTCTAAAGCCTGGGAATCTATTCGCTCACCGGGCGATCGGGAATAACACATGCAGGTGTCTCAAATCACAGATTCTTCTTTGAACAGCTGCTGCTCATAACTGTGAATGATTCTGACAGAACTTGTTCAAGTTCATGTAGTAATCCCATTGAGCAGTTAATTTGAAAGCGATAAAAGGAATTGTGGTTTGAACAATTCATTATTTTTTTGTTTGTGTGATTTATAAACAGTGCGCACAAAAGGGTTTCAAGATTTTTGATGTGAGGGGAAATTATATTATAATAAATTATATTATATCTGTATGTGCAAAACAGTATGAATGTAAGACCTTAAGTGTGTGTGTGTGTGTGTGTGTGTGTCGGGTTAGTGCGTTTGTCTGTCTGACTTTTAGCAAGATAACTCAAAAAGTTACAAACGGATCTTGATGAAACTTTCAGGAAATGTTGGGAATGTTACTAGAAACAGATGATTACATTTTGGTAATGGTCCAGAAGATATCCTTGATTCTGGATCACTTTGAAATGTTCGTTAGCATTGCAAGAAATTGACCTTTAAGATGTGTCCCTTAATATCTCAGTTGATTATCAACCAACGTTTATGGAATTTGACACAATCATGTAGGGTGGGGTTCTCTATCATACCCCCAAATTTCATCTGGATCAGATCCGGATTGCGGATATTATCAAGATTTTTCTCAAATTGGGGTTACACTTGCGTTTCGGCCTGCTGTGCATTTAATATTAGAGAGAGATTTCTAACAAGCGTCGCTTAACTGCGCTTTTCTATTCTCTCGTATTGTCGTTTACACTGCTCACTCTCCATTCACTGCCAAGCTCACTTCCCCAAGGCAGGAGGAACCGACCCAACAACCCAATCACTCAGTGAAAGCGAACATTTGTGTAACCCCCCTGTGATTAGTATCACTGCCGACATTTGGTGGGTTCTTTCAAGACTTTCCATTCAGACCATTAGTTCAGTAACTGTCTGGAAACAGGCTTAACAAACAAACGAGAAAACGGACACCGGGGGGGGTTTACTCCCCGTGGAGAGGGAATAACAACATGGACACAAAAGGGGTGATTTCTCAATGTAGGTAATAATCACAGGTTGACAAGCAGCTGTGATGAGATTTTTGTCAAAGTGTTCAACTTGAACTCAGTTTACAAAATATCAGAAAAGCCTTCTAATAAAAACATGATCAAACCCAAGAGCACCGAAAACCAATGAAAATGGAACATCACAACATTCATTGATAATAATATGGATAATCCAATTACTGTAAGAGCATTAAACGACATATTATGAATGCCATTTGTGCTCTTTCTCTGTACTTTCGGCTTGTCGGGGGGGTCGCCACAGAAAATCAACCATCTCCACTTCACCCTGTCCATTGCTCAAGGAATAAAATAAGCTCCAATAAGTGGCTCAGCTCATCGTAATGATGATCACCATTAAAAACACCTTTTTTGTGGATAGCATGACGATGCACAGCTTTTAGGAGTTTAGCTGGCACAAGTCCTACTAGCGCTAGATCGTTCTTTATTCTTATTTGCCAAAAAAAATAGAACCAAGGCGAAGTTAAGACAGATCCTTTCTGTCTCCCATCCTGTCCATCAACTCAGACGGCGTCAGACAGATGTGATGATGATGATGATGGTTATTGCATTGTTTAAGTGGTCTGTGCAGTTGGAGGCTTACCTTGAATGATGCGTCATTAAGTATTCTGAATGCAAACCAATATCTTTGTACTGCACCATCGCTCCAAAGCCCTTAACAGCAAGAGGACACGGCAGCTCTGCCTTCGCCCTTCACTTAATGACCCTGATGGTGATGATACAGAAGGCCTTGGAAAGAAGCTTATCCACTTCAATGCACCTGCCTTATTGTGGTGCACGGCTAAGCTTCTTAAAATGTGGGTTTTAATGATCTGTGCATAGCCCAATCTACGCATGGTTTATAGAGCATGACCGGCAGAATAAGTGTAAACGAAAAGGCAGAAAAGCACATTACTGCGCCAGGATCCCGCTCGAATGTGGTTTGTCCGCACAAGAAGTAGATCAACAGAGGAAAGACGCTTAATGCGGCGGAGCCACCTGAGACCCTGTTGGACGGGAGGCTGAGAGCTCCCATTTTCAGAGCAACAACAGAACAATTGAATCTAGCTCTGCGCCGGGCATGGAATCCCCTTTCAATTAGAGCCACACGCCCAGAGAAAACAGAATGAATTTACTCTTTATTCACAACATCTTTATAAAACATAATTTCTTCACAATTAGAGCTTTTAATGTATTTTTCATGATGATTGATCTACTGTGGCAAATGTCACATAATCAAGATGAATCCCATCTGGAGTTTTCAGCCGCCATTTGTGTTTGCTGCGTAACAGAACAAGTTACAGGAGGCGACGAGACAACAACAAAATTGTTTCTGGACATATGAGGGGGTGTTCGACCCACAAAAGGCAGCGTACTGTACTGTTGGCCTTAAGCACAATAACAAATCTAACCAAGCAGATTTTAAGCATTTAAGAGAACTAAATTCTGCATAAGACAGTGGAGAGCTACATTAAAAACAAATCAGTCGAGGGAAGTAAGAAAATATTTCTACAATGAGGTTTTGAATAAGTCAGTACAAAAGAAAAAAGACAAGTGAGCTCTCTTACAATAAACATTGTCTGGCAACCCCATAATGGCCCAATCGCCTTGAATAAAGTCTGCCTGCATTTTGTCGGATTCAATTTACCTCCTCTGCTCAAAGCCTAAGTATTTCAAATGTCTGGTTCAACATGATAAAACCAGCGCCCGTCCCGTTTGTGCAATAATGGCAAAAAGCATGGATCAATGGAATCTAATTTAAGGCAGAAGCATTATTCTAAACACAGAGCCTGGTGCTTCGCTGTGTGGAACCAACGGGATGATCAAGAGCCCCGGTTATATCCTGCATGGCTCTGCTGCACATGCCACAATAAGAGCGCTCACGTCCTGGATCCCATCACCTCAGCCTCTATTACATCCTCAGTGCAGTCAATCCCGGGCTCTGACCGCCAGTCAGTCACTCTCAGGTTACACACACATCTCAGAATACAAATCAGGCTCGGAAAATTCAAAGCGCAGTATCTGGTCCGGGTCCACATATTTTCCTCCCAGGCTGCCACTTGGATAAATGCAGTCCTGGAGATTTGCTGTGTCGCAGAGTGAAACTATATCAGCAAAAAGAGGGAAAGTAAGACACAACATCATGAAAAGCATGAGCCGTGAATATCAGATGGGAGTAAATATTTGATTGAGATCAAATAAGATAGAAATTCTGCTTTTTTTAAAAAAAGATTTATAGACAATTTAAATATTTTTCTTTGCTTTTTTTACATTTATAGATGGTTGGCTTAATCAGGTAAATGGAATGCATCCCTTTGGGCTGCAGGAAATGAGAACGTCCACTTTCACTAACCTTGTGACATTTTGTTAACTAAATGACTAACCGCACCACAATGGTTGGCAACAAAATGTTTAATCATTGCCTAAACCTAAATTAGAATAATTTAGTTTAAACAGAATTTCTCGTATTGATTCTTGGCGAATGATGAAAAAGCAGGATCAAAACAAGCCCATTAATTTTGCATCGTCTTGAGTCAGACGGTGTTAACAAAAGGAAGGGATGCTTAAATTTTTCATGCATGGTTCCTTTTTCCACAGCAGGAAAAAACACACAGGCCTGATTATAATGACATGCAAGGGAAAGGTCTTTTTTGAACCTGCCTTTCTCTGTCTTCTGCTATATTTTTTTATCAGCATTAGCTCATCCAAATTAACCCTTACTGGAGCGATGCACCTGGAGTCCCATACAACTCTCGCCTGACAGCATTGAATTGAACACAGTTTGAACTAGAAAAGCACTCCGAGAGCGCAGACCTCCACCAAGCACCTCAGTCCCCCTATATTGTGATATACACCAAAAATAATCGTCCTTCATTTATTTTATCTCTATTTTTAGATTCCTTAACCATGAAAATAAACCTTTAACAACTGGATTTAAGTTGATATCATTATTAGTTTAGAAGTTATTCTCAAAAAGCACATTTTCAGTAATGGCGGATTCTTCTGGATCTATAGATCAGTAGCTTTTGAAGATACAACTAATCTGTTTGCCCACTATTAATTCCACAGCGTCTTGGTGAAGGCCAACAAAAACCCAACCTCCTTTGTGGATGCAAGTGTACCCCAATATTCAGAAAAATCTCAACAATATCCGCAATCCAGATCGGATCAGGATGAAATTTGGAGTTTGATTAGCATCGGTCAATGATCAAATGAGATGTTGAGGAACAAATTAGGTATTAGCAGTCGCCCACTGGAGTGTGAATGAGTGTGTGAATGGGTGAATGTGAGGCTTAATGTAAAGCACTTTGAGCACCGTAAAGGTGTCAAAAGTGTGCAGTCCATTTGCCATTTGATTCAGGTTGTTACCGGACAGGAATAGTCCTGTTGAAAAAAGTTTCTTCTGTCATTTCTAAGTTCATTCACACGTCAAACAGTATTTCCGCACGACAGTAAAGCAGTAAGTAAAGGGAGGGGGGATTGGGGGGGTTACTCACCCATATCAGCTTGTGATCAAACACCTTCACCTGGAATTACTGCAGTCTGAGTAATCCGGTCATGAAGTTCAGAGTGATGAACTATGAGATCTTATTTTTTAAATAATGCCTCATCGTTAGTAGCTAGCATGGCCACATCGCAACCAGCTAGTACTGCTAAGAAAACACCATTTGCATAATGAGGTTTTTGAATTTGCAGATTTCCCTGTCTTATTAACCTTCCATTAACCTTTCGATAAATATCGGCAGCAGCGGGCATTATTCCCTGGGATTGCACATCGGAAGGTTTGGCCCCAATTCATCAGATCCGCTGTGGAATTCCTTATGGGTGATTAGGCCAATGATAGCGGCTCGCTTCGCCGGAGATGACGATCTCATGGATGCCGGTCAGGCCCAAGGAGATTGGAAAGCAGCTACAGAGTTTAGGACTCTGCGTGTCAACTCTCAGAGAAATTATTTGAGTGGCTTATTAATGATGGGTAAATCATCATGAGAGGAACCGGCTCTTTGCCTCAGTTTGTAGAAGAAGAAGAACCTTTTTTGTAGTGGGAGGAAGCCGTAAAACCATTCCTTCCGGTTCAGTCAGGCTCTCCCTGCACTCGATTAACTTTGTGATCCATTAAGTGGCCTGATCCCCTCAGCGGGGGCGAGCGCACCCTCCACCCTACCCTCTGAGGATTAGGGGAATCCCTTCGACATCACCAAAGAGACTCCAAGGCGAACAGTGCTGCTGACTTTCTACGAAGTGTCAGTGAAGAGAGCGGCCACTCTGCTGAGTGCGCTCAAATCAGAGTCAAAATATATAAGAAGGTTTAGTTTGAGGTTAATGTTACATGTCAGTTCACCAGAGGGTCAAACCACATGCATTTTGAAAAGTGAGGCAAAGAAATGGAATGCGGTGTGCTCATTTTTGACATCTTAAAACAATGTTGTGACATTTGAAGAGGACCGATCAAATGCCGGACGTGTACCTATATCTTTAATGGATCCCAAGTACTGTATAAAATTGAACCAAATTAACAGGGAATTGCTCAAAATGTAGCTTTTCACAAGTCAAGGTGATTAATCTTGTACGATATTCATTTAGAATTCAGAGCTTGTAATGATTGGTTCACCTTCAAAAAGACCTGCTGTCAAGATTATTTTACGAGAGCAAAAAAGTGAGTGAAAAACCAACATCCTAACAATTACACAACGTTATTTTATTTTTTTAGACTTGTTTCACATCTACACTTCAGGAATCGGTAAATTGAGTGCACTGGATTCCAGAGCTGTTCTCAGACAATCCAATCAAAGCCTGAGACCACATGGATAAAACTTTTTTTTTTTTAAGTTGCTGCGAGGCCGACTGTAAAACCAAGTTCGAATACTCTCGAGCAGCCGCAGGAACTGAACAGAAACTTTCTACATGTGTTCAGGGCGTCTTCTGTTTCATAAGAAATAAACACAATAAATAATGAGTGTGGTTTCTTCTGTTGATTTAAATCATCAAAATCCTTAGCGATATAGAAACGTACTGACGAGAGTAAGATCAGTAGAGAAGCATTTGTATTCTGATATTGTCATTAGCTGTAAATATCTTACTAATTCATGACCCGAGTGTCAAACGCACCTCATGACTATACAACAAGGCCTTTCAGCGTTGCATTAAAAATATAAACCTCAGGCTAAAGCGCAACCACACCTCGATAGAAGGACACCTATTCATTTTTAAACATCTGTGGTGAATTATTTAGCTGTCGGGTCAAGCATATAAACTACATATCCAATAATTCTCTCAAAATGATGACAAAATGCAGATTATTTTTCCTGCTATTTTCCATCTTATCAACAGAACACGGTTTAAACTAGCACTCAGCTGCAATCACTTCGTACATTAATAATTCATAGATCTCATTCCAGCCCTGTTGGTTATCTCGTGCATTTCCTGCAGAAGTGGAGTCCGAATTCATAATATTAAGTGTGATGATGCACAAGCGGAGTAGCGCTACGAATTATATGAAGCTGCAAGGCCGAAAACTTTGATTTGAACTTTTCCACATGCAAGCCAAGACAAGGTGTGAGTGTGGCATGAAATGAGGTACAGAGGAAAGGCCGATTGATATTTAATTAATGTTAGGCCTGGCTGCAGGGTCTGGTCTTATCCGCTGCGTGTCACATTCGACATGCATGGTTTACAAGCAGGCTTCTTACCACTGCAAACTTCCCACACAATAAGGAGCATCAATGTGAAGTGGTGCAAGCAAGTATTCTGCAGCAATACTCTGTAAATCTTAACAAATCCTTATTTGGGCTGCGCCAGCTCACTGCATACATTATGCATGCGATCAAACATACGTATATGAGAGCACTAAACACAACGAAATGTCAAAGGAGCGCAGAGCGCTTAAACTATGTTTCGTTTCATCTTCAGATCAAGATTTGTGTTGAGATTTCTTGCCCATTTCATTTTAAATATTTATAAGCTAAGGAAAATATAAACACCTTTGCTGTTTTGGGAAGCACTAAGTTGCAGAGGACACCTTTTCTTTTTTTTAAAACCTTCCTGTTTTATTAATGAACGTGCCCTAAAAGAAAGGATGAATCTGGTGCCGTCTGAATGGAAATGAGATTTGACAGATTCCCCATTTGCAGATCAGTTTGTTTAAACCGTCTGACATTCAGAGTACCGGTAGCTCGATTCTCTACTGCGATTGGTACGGATTCAGCTGACAGTGTGAGGCTGGAAGGACACAGCACAACACTGATTTATGTTATTTTTTATGATTTCATAAGAAGAATATTCTTTAATAGAAAGTATTGAAGACATATTGTACAGAAGAAATGAGAGGAAGGTGAGAAAAAAGCAATTGTGTTTAATTAAGTTCTTTATTTTGTCACCTATGAAACATGTTGATGATCCCACTGACAACAAAACGTCTCATCTTCTGTTTCCACATATGAAAACATCTTTTGTGAAAGATCTGCAGATTCCTTTTCACTCACGTCTCAAGGCTTCGGCGGCGCCGATTCTGAATGTGTCCACTTAACATTTGACATTAATTTAATTAGTTTGTTGTCCCTACAACATTTGCGAGCTGCAGCATCATTTCAACACTTTGGGATTTTGTTTGAACACTTGGCTGAAGGTTTAGTTAGGTGCCTGTGTCCCCGTGTGAACTTCTAACTTCTATCCTTTTTCCGGGTCAAAACATTGCCGTACTTTATTTTCTGTGGAGCCCGTTTCTAATTTAGGGTGACGAGCTAATCCCCGTCTGAAATAGTTACAGGAGGAAATCAATATTTTAGATTTCTTTGTTAACAAATACCTCAAAATATGTGCCTATGTTCATATAAAAGAAATAAAAAATAAAGGCTAAAAATGTCCGGCAGAATGCTACAAGCGCATCTGCAGGATTTTATTTGGATCCCTCTTATAAATATACAAACTCACTCAGAAATATGCCACACTACTCAACTCAGAGTATTTTTTTCTTTTATATGCTGAAGATGTCAACCCCCCACGAGACTCACTTCGCCCGTTCCCATGATGCACACCCTGTCCCACCAGGAAACGTATCAATATTCTCTTAAAGATTGATGTTTTAGTTAAGTCGTAAGTGACAACCTGAGAAACAAAGAGAATATTTAACCCACAAGCCAAACGCATTCATCTTTGTTCAAAAGCATAAACACTCGTAAATATTCTAAACTGTAAAACAACCATATGGTTCTATGGACTTTAATTAATTAATTATGCAATAACCTTATTACAGAAACAAGAGAAACTAAATCTGCTTCTGCCTCGCAGTCACAATCATGTGTGCTAGCCGGTTTCCAGCCAGGCCCCCGTGACATGCCCGTGGGATGGCGAGCGTGATAACGGATGATCTTAATGGTCAGGCCTGGACCACACATTAAGAACCCGGTCGATTGTCTGCATTACACACAGGATGTGCTGCCAACAATCAATGATAGGCTAATGTGCGAAAAGGAGTAAGCTAAATGTCAGTGTTGCTGATCAATACCGATTCATTTTCAGCGACCGCATTTCCACAAATAGGACACTTAATATTGTGCATTTGGATAATTACCACGCCAAATTAGGGATGTGTGACACTAAGCGATGGATGGTAGATGGGAAAACGCGCCACAAGGTACTAAAGGAGAAGTATGCCAGACTCTGATCGACAGCTGGGAGACGGATCTTGATATCTGCAAACTGTGGGAGGACAACTGAACCTGCAGGAGTCGGATAATCCTCTCTCTACATCCAAGACGCCAGAGATAATGGAAGTCCATCCTCTCAGATGCCCCTTCAACCACATCACTGGATGTGCTGCTAGGAGTTTAAAACGGTTTCTTTTTAGATAAATATTTAATTCTACCTACAATAATTTATTCATCTCCTAAAATTGCACTGGTATTCAAAAGCATGGCATAACTCCTCCGCTGTGTATACCGACTCAAATGCATTCTGAGACCCAAGGAGCAGAAGGTCAGCACAGATTATCATGTAGTGGGATGGAGTGACATCTCAATAGCGTTCCGTCCAATTCAGCTGAGCATAGGCCGGCTCCCTGCTGACAAGAGTCAACAAATGTCATTTCCAAGCACATTAACAAGTCTCCTAGTCAAGCATCGAGTTCAAACAAGCCAAACTGCAGGCAACCAAGGAAGGACAAACGCACACTAACACAACCTTCGGTGTAATAATCCTCAACCAAAACAGATTATCATCTCATAAAACTTTAAACGATGTCTCTGAATTATGTCTCATTTACAATTTAGAAGTTTATTCAATCGATTAATTAAGAAGCAAACATTAGACAAAGTGCTGCTTCTGTGCAAAGCTTATTTTCTAAAGGTTGTCGGGGCATTTAAAATATCATTCTACTTTTATTTTATTCATGCACATAAAAACAGACAATATGGACGTTACTCCTAAACCTTCTCTGCACTGTGACAATAGAATAAATAAAAAATAATGCAACGGCTGCTTTCTATAGTATAAGTCTAAAGGCAATTAGAGGGATAATAGATGCAATACTTTATGAAGATTTAATTTCATTTAATTGTTCAAACCGGAGAGCAAAGAAAAACATTTCAATATTCAAGTCAGCGAGGATTAATTTTCATTACAGGTATTTTTATTTCGCTGATGACTAAAAAACTATTTTCCACTACTAAAGGCTAATTTCCACATTAAATATATGGTTCTGTCAGACTTTAATTTCTGATGGTGCAATTACTGAGACAGCAAACAAACTGGGACTATTAAACAGCTCGTAAAGGCTGGCCTTATCAATGTGTTTTCACTGCATATAAAAGCACTCGCAGCATTTGTTTAATTAAAAAAAAGATTTTGAAGACATTGAAGACATTGAAACTAATACTTTAATAATAATTCTGAAATTCAAAAATTAGGAATGTGGTCTTATCCTTCGCATCCGCAGGATAGTTGAAGAAAACCTTCTGCAAAAATATCAAAACATCTCCTTTGCTCCAGTTGATCCTATTTTTTTGGATGCGTGCCTTTAGCTGCACACTCCTCCATCAGAGGCAATGAAATTAATATATGGTGTATTATTAAGAATGAAATGTTTCATCATGACTTCCTGCTTTCGGTCGTGCTTCTCATTGAGGAGACCTGCATGCGACTAGACTGAGTTGTTAACATGCTGGCGATTAAATGTAACAGAGAACAATTACATTTTGATTACGTAACATCTTTCCAAACAGCAAGACAAGAACAAAAACCAATGCGTTAAACGTCTTGCAGTGACAATGAAGAGGACAGCTGAGCGAGTATGCTAAGCAGTTTCTAAAGTTCGGGAAGCAGTGAACGAAACTTTAGATTGTGACGGAGCCTGCAGGTTGATTGCAGCTGTCTGGCAAACTTTTCAAGCTTCTCCTCACTCGAAAAAAAAAAAAAAAAACTCTCAAGGTTGATTGATTTTTGAAAGAAACTGGGATGGTGAAATCACTTGAAATGCAATGTGTTCATAAACATCTGCTGCTCACCCTGACAGGTAAAGAAAACCCATTGCGTTTGTCGTTGTAGCTTCTTTCCTCTCAAGTTTCACAGACGACTTCAGTTGTGTAGTTGGGTCCTTCATCACGGCCCCGAAACGCATTCGTGTTCGCGCTTCCAAAAGAATATGGCTGTGCACGGACAAGAACACCTGCTTGTGTGATCTGAGGAATCCGATCTCGGCATCCTTGATGCATCGTGTGGAAGTGAACTCCATTTCACTTGTTTGGTGACTTACATTCTTTCAATGCGGTGATGAATAGACTGATCTGTCAGCACAGATTGAATTCAGCCTTGTCCATATAGCATGCAGCTTTGTGATTGACTTTTGCTTCTGTAGGGCCATAAACTGGCATTTTCTCGCTGTCGCTACGGGCTATTATAGTTCTCAGAACCCCGACTAAATTTAAAAGCATCTATAAAATATTACACATAATGCTGCTGTGTATCACAGTTACAGACACTAGGAGTACGAGGGGGGGGGGGGGGGGGGTCACATAAGTTATTTTACAAAAGCGGATTTATTCAGAAATTCCACTCAAAATTCAGTATTTAAATACTAATATTATGGAATACTATGCAGGTGAGCGAAATCTGAATCTGACCGATCAAATCAGTTGCATCAAATAATAAAAAAATAAAATCCTCTGAAATGCATAAGCATATTTTTCCATGCCTAATAAAGTACACACAAATAATGTGCATGTGTTTATGCATATTAAGAGACTGTGATCTGAGGTGTGAGTCTTTGCGAGTACACAGTGCGGTGACATTCAATCACTCTGATTTGGAAAGTGGAGGACAGTGGGTCACGAGGAGGATAAATGGGACCCCCCCACGGGACGATCAAACCGAAGCTCACTGACACGTATCAGCTCTCTGATACCTGACTGATATGGCCGTGTGGTTGCAGCGCTGTTGACATAAACACTTTCTGTTCCAGATGGTTATCAGTGTCAAATGTCCTGCCTCGCATTCAAAAGGGCTCGACGTTGCTTTAGTCAAATTTAGATTTTTGATTCTCTCGTTTTTAATTGTGTGGTTTAACCACCAGATATTAGTCGGTGGGACCAAAAGGTGTTTGATCAATAGCAGGAATAGGAAGGACGTCTTTGAGGCCTGTTCAGTGGAAGACTTGAATCAATCTTAACAAATCAGTTGCAGCTAAAGCGGCTCCATAATGGCTACAATTCAAGCTCACCCAACAGGACTAATTCTAGTCAGGTTCAGGTGGTCTTGGAGAAGAGAGCAGATCAAATTGATCCGCTGTGACAATGATGTTGAGGCTAACAGGAATAAGTCTGGCTCATTTGATTAGCTTGCTTAAGGGAATGGGGTCTGAGCGTTGAATCGAGCAGCCGCCACCCTTTTGTGATGTGGGTGGGTGCACAAGGCTCTATAGCAATTCAAATATTAAAGAGCAAATATGTAGTCAGGTTCAAAACATCTCCGCAGGGAAGAGGTCAAAGGAGGTAAGCTGGAAGCGCTCAGGCTAGAAAGGTCACGCGAGAGGAAAAAAAAGTGCAGCATAAAAAGCAAGGCGCTGCATCGTGTTTCAGCAACACATCCTGCGTAACTTCGACAATGCGTGGGTTGCGGTACCAAAGGGCCCGACAGCGCTCCACTACTGTCAGCTAATGAGAAGGAAACGAGGCTTCAGACGTTTGCAGAAAACCTTTGACGTGATCAAAACTCAAAACGTCTGTTTCAACACGTCGATGGAGAGTCAGCTGTAAATTGGGTCAGGACAGAAGCAGATGGGGATGTAATTCTGTGTGTTCATAAAGCATTAGGCCCGGCAACGAGAACTGAGCATCAATAAGAAGAAGCATGTTTCCAGCAGCTGACCAAAAGCATCAATTCAGGGCTGCAGTCCAGCTTCACATGCAGCTTCACAGCAATGATGGATTTAAGTTTTAAAGGTAAAACATGGACCAAACACACACCTGAACAATAAATCGTTCACGGTCACAGTTTGAATGATCAAATTTCTAAAACATCTGTCATTTATTCCGTTTCAGTGAATCAATGCAGGCTTGGAATGAAAGAATGAATGAATAAATATATAAATAAATAAATAAATAAAAGATTTATCTAAGCCGAAGGATTCTGTGAGCATCCGTTTCAAGCCAGACAAGAATCCATTGCGAGGCCATCATTTCACGCTGTAACTTGGTGCACCATAAATCAGAACCACGATTTACCCTCAGAATGTAACATCACAAAGGACTTCTCTTTTCACGGACAGTGACAAAACCGGAGCTGCAGCGGCGGCGATGTTTGCTGCCTGGATATCAGCCCTTTCCATTATTCCCCTTCCATTAATGCTGAAGGTCAGCACAGAACATGGGTCTGACAGAATTCAGCCACCTGTTGGGCAGGTTAGGCTTTCACCGCTTCACCCAACATGTCAGCTCGTGTGCGAGTTTGCTTCAATGCATGCTTGTGTATATGGATGTATTTTCTGCCAGGCAGCGCCAGCAGACAGAGCAGTGTGTGGGTCTGTCAGGGCACATCTGAGGATGACCTTGGACTTCAGAGGATGACGGCGGGGTGAACTTTTCAGAGGATATCAAGAAGGAGACAAAACCTGCCAGTCATATGCCGCCGCGCTGGAAGCGGCAGGGGGTCGTGAAAGGTCTGCTTTCATGTTGCCACAAGCTACTCGGCCCAACGCCGACTCCGCTTCCTCTGGGAATCGCCTTGTTTTACTAGAGGAAGACAGCTCCTGCTTCTGTTTATGGCTAATTCGCAAACATTAGAATTGATTTTTTTTCTCAAAGGGTTTGATGTTATAAAATAAATGAATCATATCACTCGAGTCGCGCTGGGATAATCTGAACCGAAGCAACAAAAGAGGGTTCAGCTGCAACCTTAAAGAAGGAGGATTTCTAGGAGTGAGGCGCATGTCGGGCTGAGGTCAAAGGTCAGCACGAAACATAACAACTAATTTGAATATTGAGACAATCGCTGAGACTTCTCAACCCTTCACCACTAGTGTTAAAGTTCTTATTCAGATTTTACAATCAATATATGCAGCGTGTAACTAAAATCACATTGATTGAAGTCTTGGAAATGTATTAAATTATGTCCAAATACGGTTTTGTGCAGATGAAGCTTCAGCATCACCCCTCAATCATCATTCATAGCCCACTAGAAGTGTGTGTCGGCCTGCAGAGACCCTGCCTATGCTGCTCTGTCTTTACTTCTTCTTGTAGCGAGGTTGTAGCCCCGAGCCAACAACACCGCGCCGGTCTGGCAGGAGGCTAAAAATATAGTGGCCAAGTTACCGGTCTGTGTCATGGATGTTTAAAGAGCTGCGGTGTCAAGCTCTTCATCTGGATTCACACAGATTCTGCTCATGTGACGCCTTCCTGCAGGTTGCAGGCTTACTCATTTGCCCTTTAGAAAGTAAACCTACAATGTTCAAAGCTCAATATGGAGTTTGCATGCTCTCCCTGTGTCGGCATGGGTTCCGTTTAGGAGCTCTCGCAACCTCCCAAAGACATGCGATAGAGCTTGAGAGGTCACGCTAAATGGCCCATCGGTGTGAATGTGAGTGTGAAAGGTTGTTTGATTCTATGTGTCAGCTCTGTGAGGAAAAGGTGACCTGTCCAGGTCACGCCCCGATGTGATCCAAGTGGTATAGACTTCTGCCTCGCTCAACCCTGAAAAGGATAAATGGTGGATAACGGATTTTGAGGAGTTGTGAGTACGTACAAACAGTAGTATGTGCAGTCTGAGCACACAATATGTTGGACAATGTTTCGTTTAACAACGGACCCCGTCAAAATGGACGCAACTCGTTCCTTACAGTTAATGAGGAGCAGCTTCCTTGTGGATTAGTATTCACCGTGTCATCTAATGGGACCCGGCAGGGAAACAGTGGGGGGCCTGCCACAGATCTGTGTCGGGCCCTTTCATGAAGCAGCCGATCTAGACGGCTGCATATAAAACCTACATGTGAATTGATTACAAATATAAAATAGTACAGAGGGAACCTCGGTTTTTTCCCTTCTCTTTCGCTCAGTTTTTTGAAGAAAAATTGAAATTGTCGATTTCTCCATACGGTACGCACAACTAGATCCCAGACACGAATGGCAGGTCGACTCAAACTGAACCGGCTCGGGTAGGCTCCGCCTTCGTTCGAGCATCTTCGGTTCACTTTGGCTCCACTCGTGTGTTCGCACTTCGAAAATCCGTTCGACTTCTGAGGCACTTTAAATTCCATTTTTTTTGTTCGACCTCCGAGTCGTTGAGGTTCCACTGTATGTGTTATAAGCATGTCAACCAAGGATCATTTACATTCTGGCGTTTATGTACTCCTGAGAGACCATCATCAAACTGCTTTTCCGCTCTAAGACGAGGTTTGGACAGAAGAAGACGGCCCATGTCGTTTGGTTTCTGAGCGATCAGAGGGTGAGTCGCCTCAATGAAACACTCATCTGCGTCTTTTGATAGAGGAGAGTCTTGGTGGATGAACTGTGCGCCTGACACCAGGCTGATTATTAAAACGTCTCAACCAATGATGTGTGCTTGCCCTTTTCGCGGTTCATTAAGACAATGTGATGTCCTTCCACATGCAAGCGGCAGCTCATTAAGCCGACCGTTAAACCAGCCGTGCTATGAGAAAATGATTAAAAAACAGGAATGGGCCGTTAGAGATAATGACAACAGCGTGGTTAAAAAGCTTTGCTTAAAGAAAGAATGCAAAAAAAAAACCTGGATGAGAAAAGATAAAGAATATCTAAGTTGTAACTTCATTATGTTTACTGTAGCAAATCAAAAAGCAATTGCATTTTATTTTCATCCAAGCATAGCTTCAGTTAGAGGGGACAACAATGTTCAAAGTCTGTTTGAGATGTGTGCATCATTAGAAATCCAATTTCAGCTCCAGCCATATGTTAATACAAAGCAAATATGAATCCGGAACCTTTCATTTCTGCTCCGGGAGTTTTCTCAAGGTTCTAATGTCCCTTGGAACAGAACACATCCAATCCGGACTTTCCAGAGCTCTCCAGTTCTGGACGGATTTATTGTTGTATACGTTTAAATACCGTTTGACGACCTTTATACACAGTCTCACAGGTTGCAAATGTCAAACCCCATCAGACTCACGGCTTCACACTCTTGCAAACCATTCCCAATCTATAATGAGCAAAAATAACTAGTTCAATAAGTCACTCATATCTATCATTTCCGACAGTGGAAAGCAGATTTGAAGAAAGATACGTGATCATCCATGAGTTAACTAAGCCCACTGCGAATGGAGGAGGCCTTCATGATGAGTCACCAGAGACTGATTGCATAAAGTAATCCCAAAGTGAAGCTCAAGCCTTGAACAAACTGAGGATGAGTAAGAGGCAGAAGGGTTCATATGTTGTTGAAGATGCTTTAACGTCGAGGTTTCCTCGAATTCACTTCAGCATCCAACATTAACACAGAGCCCCCAAGACTTTACCTGAATGTTTCCCATGGGATGAAGAACCTTTACAGAAAGGACCCGGGGACTATATTTAGTTCCTGTGTGATGGATCCAAGCATAAAAATTAAAAAAAGATAGTCTCTAATCTTGCTGACAGTTTGGAAAGTTTCAAGTGGAGTGTTCAAGATGATCCACAGCTGACCGGTCAAAACAGGCAACGTGATGCTCACAAAATAAGTTATATAAAACAAATATGAGGGGAGCTGCAATGAGAAGGCTACTAGCTCCAGGCTAAACCCCCGCCGCTTTATACTTCATTATTTTAACGACAATAGGTGAAGTCATGCAAGCATTTTATTGCACCAGAATATAAAGACAATAAAGATCATTCATTAAATAATTGATCAGAAAGGTCACACTGAGTAATACGATTGCCAAACTTGACTAATTCCAGACAGAAGAATCCGTCCACAGTTTCACTGCAACTGCAAAACTGCAACCAATGAGGCAGCAGCTTTTAAATAAATGCGCCATGAAGACTTTATTCTTATCAAATGATCTGCTCTATAAGTTCTGGAGCTCGCTAATGGCAGACGGTGTCTTTTTCTGGCGATCTGTGGCAGCCGCCTCATCTGTCTAGCGATGACAGTGGCCATTTCACTAATGCGCTTGTGACTGCTTCATGTTTCATACGCCGTCCTTGCCGTTGACCTCTGCTGTCTCCCGCTGCGGTGGCGGGTGATGGACTTGGAGTGGGTAGAATGTGTGTGATGTTTCAGTCTTGATACAAACGGTTTTATCCTTCCTTGGCTTGCTCGTACAACAATATCACAACCATTCATGTCCCTGGCCGCATTTGTCCGTTACCGGGTCGCGGGTCATGCTGGAGCCTATCCCAGCAGTCAACGGGCGAGAGGCGGGGCACACCCTGGACACCCGGAGAGAACCCACGCAAACATGGGGAGAACATGCAAACTCCGATCTCGCAACCAGTTGAGCGGAACCGTAATGTGTGGCGGTCGCCAGTGGATGTTGCCTTTCCTGGGTTTTTGTTGTTGTTTATTTCTTTTTTTCTTTCTATCCCCAGCATATTATGAGGCATTCTGCTACTTTGCCCCTTCCGTTGCAATTATTCTCCCCTCCAGTTACATCTTCACAGCTATTTTGTTCCATTCGAAATGGCCTCTCCTCCTGTTATTCCGGTTAATGGCTTGCATCTAGATGACGCGACTGATGGGACTGATGGTTGCTCTGAGAGCATCTTTTAATGGTTTTCTCTACAAAAGCATTGGGTGTGTGTATATACAATATATATAGATATATATACTCAACTGAGCAAGATTTGCTCATAAGACTGTGCTATTTTGACGTATACAAGTATAGTATGGGCTGTATTATTTAGAAAATTATGTTCTTAAGAAACTCTCTTGTGAATTTCCTGCTATTAATTAGATGAATGGAAAAATGTCATTAGGTGATAAACAGACAACCTCAGCGTCGACCCAGCCAGGCTCAATGGTCAAAGGCAGAATAACTCACTGCTATGAGTTATTTTGATCCCATTATCACCGGCACAGAGGAGGGCAGAAGTCATAGCAGATAGCCTAATTATATCTCACATTGTAATGAGGATAAAGGCATGTCTAATAGACACAGAAAAGTATTACAGTGCCTGTTTGGGAAAACTCAAAACGCCTCCCAGTGACAGGCCTATTACTGGAGCCGACATGTCCGACAAAGGGGCCTCAATGTACCGTAATTTCCCGCCACTCGGATTGGAACACAGCACTCGGAAAATTATGACAGAAAATTGGTTTGTGTGCTGCCGTGCCAATTATCGCTTGACATTAGACAGTGGAGGTGTTCTACATGCAGCAGCTGCATGCAGTACATTTAACACTAGCCTGCGAGGCAGAAGCTCAACAACATCAAACAGCCTCCTGCTGCGACACCGCTAATTAATAAGAGTCCTGGAAAAGGAGCCTCTTCTCTCCTCCTCATTGTATTTACTTGATAGGAATCGATTTTTGTCTCCACCGCTGCCACAGTGTCTGATGGATGTATTTTTTTGCAGCACTAATGCAAGCAGTCACATCCCAGCCCTACATGCATGTAGGACTGGGAGCATGAGGTAGCTTTATTAGTAGATGTCCACTACAAGCTGTGTTGGCAGGTCACAGATATCTAAAGATTTATATGTATTTCTTTATTTTAAAAAGGAAGACTGTTTGTGCAAGTGATCTGGGTTTAGCTGAAACATGTATTTAATGAATTATAGTAAAAACTTTGTGTGCCAAGAAAATGAATACTTAAGGTTCTGATAATCTTCATGCAGCTGCACCAGCAAGGACAGAAATTTCAATTATTCAGTGAAATATTTAAGTGAGTTCCAGACGATGGATCCCATAATAATGAATCACTGACTTTGCCTCTAGCGCCATCAGGGGGATGGCATGGTGGCGGCTGAGGGAACGTCTCGCTGCTCTTTGATGGATTGCTATAAAATTTGGTGTGAGCATTTACGTCCTCCTCCGAATGTAATGAAAACGGATTCTCTGAATTTTTCATCTAACGGCGTCATAAGTTTCCATTCAACACCTGGAAAACTTCAGATATGTCCCGGTCAGCCTCATTTTCCGGCCACTTTCCTTAACATAGAGCAAAGTTACCGACTGAACACTGTATAAGCTTATTATAGGCTAAGAAGAAAACAATATAATCATATATTCCTTAGGAACAACTCTTTTAATGGAAAGATATGTTACCATTTGAATCCCAGTCAGACCTTTCTCTTAAATCTATTTTATTCCCGATTAGAATTTCATTGGGTGCCAGCTTAAAAAAGACCAATGCTCTGAGGTGAATTTCATTCAATTATTTAATAAAAATGGGAATTGCGCGCACACACACACACACACACACACAGAGCAGGCACATCCATATAATAATTCTAAATACAGTGCAATTACTGAACATGATTTTACCATAAATGCATGGTGAACAAGCTACAATACAACTCATAAGCTAACATTTTTACTGTTATTATATTTTCCAAAAGGTTGTCAGGTCTGCATCGAGCCAAGTTAATTACAATTCCTGCCGGTCTATTTATAGCTTTGCAAAGGACTTGGAAGGATCCGACTCCTCCTGCAATCTCCCAGAGCATACTTTTTAGCAAGCTACACACTACTGCCCCTTGTGTTCAGATGTAGGCACTGCCCATTCAACTCCTGCGGCTCTACATTTTGGCAGATTTCAAAGTGACAAATCATAACAGATCTCTTGGATGTCAAAATGTGAACCGGCTACATAAATATTTGACAATTAACAGATCTTCTGCACCTGCTTCACATCCACGTCTCGTCACTGTGAGCAGGCCGTCATTGGTATTTACAGTGTTGTGCCAACGCGCAGGCTTGAATAGCCGCTGGTGTGACAGAAATTTACTGTAATGATGGAAGACATTGAGAAGCCTCATTACCTACTATGGATGTTTCGTCGTAATTACATTTATATGGCCCAGGATGACACCTATGATCTTATTTCTGGACACCTCTCGCTTTAAAGTTTAAAGGAAAAGCATCATGCAAAAACCTCCACTGACAGGCCGTGCATAATTCTTCAATGCTTACTTGGATTTCACTTAAATATAGAATTGTCTGCTAATTCTGCCCATAGGGTCAGGCAGGGGTAGCTGGTGAAGAGGAGCACCCTGAACCAAATACTAACCTGGTGTATTTACTGAACAGTAAATGAAACTCTCTGCAGATAAACCACTCGCATTGTTGCTTCTTGTCACACACAGAGGATTCTCACGCAACAGTAATTCTACTTAATGAGGATAATCCCTTAAATCAGGCTGGCATTGTCGGTGTTGAGTGTCTTTCTATTTATTTTCTTATCATCGCCATCTATCATCAGCATGTTCTGCTGATAAACATCAAGAAGGGAGAGGAGAAGGATTATGGATAATTGCAGAGAAAGAATTCAAATTAAATCAGATATGGTATTTAAGTATCTGGCACTAAGACGGCAACATCGCCCATTTGCTTTGATAGACTGGCGTGCTTTGCATAAAATGGAACTAGAACAGTTTTGGAACCCCAACATAGTCCAGTAATTAAAATGTTATAATATAAGCACAGTGACAAAGATCCAAAACAAAACACCGCGTCGCCATTGTTCTCACTTCTCTCTCATGCTTCCTGTCATTTTATTTGTTGTGAATAATTCCACACTGTTGCTCTGTGTTTGTTGAAGATGTGTTTAATGAGATGTTATTAGCACTTTGGTTTGATCTCACCTTCACCGACTCTTTTATTCAGCTCTCTGGTTGCATTTCGGGCTCTGTAAATGCGTGTAATACGGCGTTCCTT
This sequence comes from Brachionichthys hirsutus, assembly GCF_040956055.1. Classification (NCBI taxonomy): domain Eukaryota; kingdom Metazoa; phylum Chordata; class Actinopteri; order Lophiiformes; family Brachionichthyidae; genus Brachionichthys; species Brachionichthys hirsutus. The sequence goes on from NC_090897.1 coordinate 3,224,570, forward strand.
TCTGTTTGACTGGCACACATTACATAACAGTGATGTTCACTCTTGGCCCCAGAAAGCTTAAGAATCATTATTTCTATGCATTACGGTCGCATGTGGCTATATTCTCCTTTGCACATTTCCTCTGTAAACATACAGAGGCCTGCTCTTATCCAAGATGGCATCAAGGCGTTTTATGTTCTGACCGTGTTAAATGTTTTATTAGGTTGAGGCAGAAAAGCAGCTCAATTTGGTTGAGGGAAGCTTTAACATGAAGTCAGTGCACCATCATCATCGTCAGGGTTACGATGAAGAAGCGTATGGATAAATCATGGTCATGATTTAACTTTGACGTTTTGTTGGCCCACCCATCGATCACAACCTTCTCCCTGTGAGTATTCGATTATTTTTACTCTAATTTCGCCTGATTCCCTCCTTTTTTTCTCCAGCATAATCATCACAGTAACAATAGAGGGGCTCATTACTTGTGGAAAGATGAGCATCAATCCTGCTGATGATATTGGTCTTCATCAGAGAGTTTTTGCTGAATGCAAAAAACAGGCCTGATGTAATGCACCAGTTCCAGTAAGGCTGATGTCCTGATGTCCTTCATACGTGTTACATACATTACGTATATGTAACCTGGGACCAAATGCAAAATTGAAATCATAGCTGGACAAACTATAATAGGTCTTAAGTCTCCAATACTAAGCTAAACACGCAGCCCCACTGCACAAGTGTGGAGCATGTCAAGCAATTTTCCCGTCGCGACTTCAAAATGTGTTCTTTCTATGTTTCTGCTGGCTTTAATGAAAGTGAAACTCGGTAAGCAAAGTCGCTACGAGCATATACGACTATTTAATATATTTAAGATTGAAGCGCAGCGCCAATATTTACTACCCTGATGCAAATATCAAACCGTAAAGAGAAGAAATCAAAGTCGCTGTTGCTCCTTGTCGCGCACGCGGGACTCGCACAACACAGTAATTCGACTTAAAACAGATAATCCCTTAAATCAGGCTGGCATTAAGCGCCTCTCTATTTTCTTATCATTATGATCTATCTTCAGCTTCTCCTGCTGATAAACATGGAAAGGATGCTGAGTGACTGTACGAGACTGACTATAGAATGAAACATAAAACATATCAAACAGTTCTGTATAGTACAGAAAAGAGTTTTTGATTGGGCCTTTGTGGATTTCTTTTATCCAGTGCTGCGGTTGGTAGATGCTTCTGGTTCTATTTAATACTGTATGTCAGTCTCGTTTGCTTTCGTAATGAAATAAAACCTGACCGCGTTTACGAATAGTCGCCATGATGCACCTCGCCGATGGACTCTCACATGAGCTGAATGATCTGCTCTTAAATCATTTACCTGCCGTTCATAGTCGATGCAATTTAGCCTGACCTGCTTCTTCTGATATAAATTGTGACGGCGATTCATTTCTATATGAGGCAACTATACACAAAGCAAATTCTATATATTCTACAGCTGAACAAGATGACCTGGCAATCTGTGTTGTGGTCACGTGCTCATTATTGCCAGGCCAGAGGGGAGGAAAGTTAGACAGGAATACATGTCTGACAAATTACTACAAAATGAAATGTTTATTTTATTGATAGGAGCGTTTTTCTTTTTTCAGATCGGACGCTCCTATCGGCAGGAAAGTGTCTTTGATGGGTTTTAATGATAAAGATTCATTCTCCTCCCCCTGACAACTTTATTACTGCATCATTTATTGTTTTTTTGCTTGTGTATTTGTACACATATTAAATAAAACCAACACAACAGCACTAGACAGCCAAAACCAAATGTAAAAAATGTATGATGTTGCAGAGATCTGGTTCGGGTCGGGCAACATCAGCATCTCCACGAATGTCGTGTGGGAGGGGTCGTGCTCGACAGAGGTCACACGTGACAGTGGGTTGTAGACACAGGAGGCGGGTTGATCCGGCCTACGACGAGGAAAGGTTCCCTACTGCAATGAGTGATAAATGCCAGCGCCACCCCGCAGCCTGAGACGAGTGATTGTTAGCCGCCTCGCAGAGCCGGAGCCGACAAGCAGTAAAGGAAACATTTACACGAATTGAACGGCTTGTTTGCATGACCCCCAGCTTCCGCGCTGTCACCACGGGCAAAATGAAGGAGGTGATTAATCAGGTTGTTAGCATGTTTGATAGAGAGGAGGAGAGGAGAGGATAGCGTGAAAGGGAGCAAAAATGAAGGGGCGAGCGCCGCTGCTGTGATCCTCTGGGGAACATTAATTTTTTAAGTAACGGGCCATGATTGCCACGGTGTCCCCATAGCAACTATTATCTTTAATGACTGTTATTATGGCTGTCATAAAATGGCGGCTGGAGCATATCTTATTAAAATAGAGTGTTCATTCATCAAATAGTCACAAACTTAATTTTACATTCCGCAAAAAAGAAGGGGGGTGAGAGATAAAAGGCAGAATTGAATACATGAATTAAAAATGTGAATCCATAAGAATACACAGCATGTATGCCATGTGGCTGGCGCATGCTTTATGAAGCAGACTTCAATAGTTAGCGACAACGTGTAAATCAACCTTCCTAAACAAAGAGAAGCGAGGCTTTGTTTCTCCATACAGGCCGATCTAAACACTAACACGTCAATAGAATTAATACAAGTGAAAATTAAAAGCACAACAAATGCTATCACGCATCCAAACGTGAATCAACATTCCCGTTGCATCCATTCTCATTAAAGTATCATCACGTCCGTTTATTGGTTATCAGCCAAATGAAAAGACGAGACTTACATTTGGAGACTCTGGGGGATTTCCTCTTGTCCTCGCCTCCACCTGAACCGCCACAGCCATCCTCGTCGTCGCAGTCACCGCTGTAGCGCCCTTCTGCGTCTCCACTTCCTGTCTCAATCTGGTCCAACGAACCCAGTTTAGGAATGGACTTTCCCTGCAGCAGCTGTTTGTGAAACAGAGCAAAACACATTTCTAACAGAAATAAAGTATATTGGTTCGAGGCGCCACATGATGCATTAATTATAGTCTATCATATAAGATGCTCGGTCATCATAAGTAATGAAAAATGTTCAATATGCATCATGAAAAGTTTGATTACACAAGCTTTGAATATTTAAAATGAATAAATTAAATAAATAAATGTGTAACTGGTGAATTAATATTCCCCTAACTGACTATGACCATCAAGCTTTGCATTGATTGCCACCAACCTTACAAATTACACTTAAATGAGTCTAAGGTATGAGCTGCAACGCTCGGCCTCCCCGGCTGCAGCGACCCGCAGGGCAGCAGAACTTTCTGTGGAATCGCCGTGCAGTAGAATCTCAATCAAACACTTTGTGAACTCGGCACCGAGGGAAACACACACGCTAATTGGTTCATTTAAATTCATGGTGCGTCAACTGGAAACAAGAACGACTGCTTTGTTTGATCAGAAAGGTGCTGTCCATGTTAATTAGTTACTGTTGTGGTTCAGTGCACGGAAGCAACAGTGTCAGGGTTGCTGCTGTGGCTGAGCTGGGAAATATCTTTCACGGTAATTAGCCTGTCTGAGCTCCTCAATGGTGACAGGCCAGGAGATGGAAAGCACTGAGATTTGGGGACAATGATATGGTGTATATGTACTCATTAAAATATATATACATTTTATGAATCATGTGGAATAATGAGTTTCTGCCTTGGCTGACATTATCCAGAATTGGAACATTAGAGTCCAGGAGGTCGAGCGCTCAGGATTCTCAGGACACTGTGGGCACTGAGGGGAAACGGTACCCTGCATTAATTAGCCTGCATCGGTGGGACAATATGCAACCTGAGAATAAGATCTGCTTAGAGTAGAGCTTTACTTTATTATGGCTGTTATCTATTATGGCATTATAAAAACACTGTTACACGTTGTCAAAAAAAACAACTTTTGAATCAAATTACAGCAATCTGTAAATGCTTTAAAAAAAACGGTTTTGCAGAATTTAGTACAGTAGGATAAATTATGTTTTAACTGTAGCAGCAACTCGAGAATTCATGCTGTGTGGTATTGTGCTGAGTTCAGTTAGTCCTTCAGGTCTCTATCTGTACTTAGAAGCCCCGAGGAAACCGCATTGCACTACTGCCTCGCAGCAAGAAGTTCCCTGGTTCAAATCCACCTGAGGACCCGGGACGTTCTGCGTGCTCAGCATATTACTCTGTCGGGCTACTCTGACTTCCACAACAACCCAGCAACATGGTTATATTTATATTCAGGGAAACTGGAAAATTTCATCTCATTTGAGTTTTAGCAGTCGATCTATTGCTGCTAATCAATAAGACCACCAATCACAATCATTGAGAAGAAACATTGCTGATGAATTGTGGCCGACCAATGAATAGCGTTAGGAAACCCTCTGTCTCAAAACTAAGGAAAAACATGTCAATCAGGAAGAAGTCACTACCTTTGGTTGTGTTTGTGAACACACACACACTTAATAAAGTTATGCCTCACTTCTTTCTCCCTAGCTGGGAGGCAGGCGCGCCGACTCGATGCCCCTTCAGGTAGGAACCCGCTCTGAGGCAAACGCCCTTGAGCGGGCCTGTGGCTGTTACTACAGCGTGTCGGAGTCATGACCACATAACCCTAATTATTATTCTCGCAAACAAAACTGGCCCCCCCACACACACACTAGTGTCCAGAAGGGCTTTTTGCTGCACCAATTAAAGACAATGTTTTTCAAAGAGTGCTTATACACTTAAAATGACAGAAAGCAGCTTGTCTGATCATTAAAGGAAAACATTCATGCACCTATATATCAACATTAACTACAAAGTTAATACGATGATATAACAATGCAGGGACCAGCAGAGGTGCAGGTTTCTGCAGCTATGGCTCTTTAAATCAGGCGACACATCCTGTTCAGGTGGGTAGACCTTTTTTGCCAATAGCTTCACTAGATTTATGACCTATATGACAAGTATCCAATAGGAGCCTGACATTGATGAGAGGTGGCGACAAGTTCGCTGTCAAGAAAAATGGTGGAAAATAGAGTTGATTTCCTGCCTTTCTGATTTGCCAGTCTGGTCCACCCTCCGAATATATCAAGATTCTCCCAAGCGGAACGCGTCGTCATAGATGGATAAGGAGAATATTGGAATATTCTGATGATGGATTTTGAGCTGCTCTTTAATACTTAGAGAGGGTGAGTAAATTACAAAGGATAATCTGGATTATTTTGGCAGTGGGCAGTCAAATAAATGCACAGGTATCCGTGACATCTTCGGTGTACATTTCAACAGCTCTCCGCTAGAGTTGCTGTTTGATTGATGGCTGGATTCACATTTGGAGTGGGGGGGAAAGAATCTCTGCTGTTTTTAATAAAATACAGACAAAGCAACGATGGCAACAGGATATAAGAGAGAAACCAACAACCAGAGCAAAAGCAAAGCCATAAAACGAGAAGTCTAGGAACAATTACCAAGCACCTGGGGCTTATACTATAAAACACTTCTATAAATAAACATATGCATGTTTTAGAAGTCAGGAAACATCGTGTCCTTCCAGACCAAAGAGGAAAAGGACCTTTCAGATTCTTGCAAGCACAAAGTTCAGAAGCATCTGTGATGGTATGGCGGAGCGTTCGTGTCCACGGCACTAATAATGCCGACAGCTGCAGGTTTTACAAGAATATCGGCTGCCATCCAGACATATTTTTTCTCACCCATATCATCAGCCACAGCGTGGCTACAGAGGAAAAGAATCCCAGCATCCATCTGCAGTCCAGGCCTGTCCTCCCCACTGAAAATGTTTGAGACGTCCAAATGTTTTCGAAACATCTGGGAGATATCAATGAGCATGCATTTATTAGAAAACAATGAAGCTAAGCAGATTGTACATTAAACATCTTATTCTTACCGTCTGTCCCTAAAGTCCAGAGTGAATTGATTTAAAAAGCATTTCACTATGCTGCTCGGAATCAGTTCCAAAATGACCCGACTCTGAGAGAGAGTCTCGCCAGCCTTCAAAGCAACCAAAGGATTGAACGCCGGCCGATCCGGCTGTAAAGGTTTCATACGTCTCACCGAGCCCCTCCTCAATCCTCGACACCGATGTCCGCCGTTGAATTTTGATGAATCCCTTAACATAACAATTTTATGGATTTTATAAATGTATCATTTCTATACCTTTATGTTTTAACCGCGTCTATTCACACCGATGCCTGTCCGGCCCGGATGCTTCGGACTACATCCTCATCATTATATAGAATTTTGCTTTAACTCGGGGGGGGGGGGGGTTAACACCAGGGAAGCTAAGGCTTCAACACCAGGGAATATTCTGACAGGGTGCATTTATGTATATGATATAGCAGTTTTGACTGCACAACACTGGCAGCAACACACAATAAAGCTATAGCGTCAAAGATTCATTGGCACAGACTTGATTCAGCGTGAGGATCCCTACGTTACCCACTGCATGAGGAAAGCCTAAAGCATCACAATGGATGCCTGTCAACCAGCACACACACTCCTCACTGCTGCATCTGTGGAACGTAGCAAAGCACTCAATCACAAAACTGGCCATTTCAGAGACAATCTCTTCCCGCAGGTAAGCTGAGAAATGAACATGTAAAAATCACACACGAACGCTGTGCCTGCCTTGCTTCCGGTTACGGTTCTGTGTATTTTTCCAAGGCATCACTTCATTAAGGTTACTTTATTTGTACCCGGAGGTAGACTTGTGATTATACTGTTTTTAAAGATTTATAGTGCCACCGAGGGGGAACTGCATTTAATTTGCTACCACAAATGAACCTGATGAGGACTTGCGCGTCTGGAGTCACAATGAAGCAGGAGAAGGTGAAATATAACCTTAACTGAACACAGTTTTGTATTATATATATATTATATATAAGGTACAGAAAAACTAAGCCTATATAATTCCTCACATTTTCATTAAGCTGTGAATGTATGGCCTCAAGCCATCGTATAGCCCATAGCTGCATCTATAGTAAAATAACAGAAGGGTGACTTTGCTTTTCTGTGTCATCATCACTGGTTTAATTTTCTTTTTTTTGCAGCCTCTATTTTACGGTCAATTAGAATGTACGGTACATGTACATACTGTATGAGGTAGAATTCCCAGTGTCGTGTGGTTAAAATGAATCACGCCTTCAGCCATCCAAGAGGTGAATCAAGCCGGGTGTGGATTTTTTAGATCATTATTCTCTTTGAGCACGTTAGAAGGCTTTCACAGAGGAGAAACTTGTCAAGACGCGAGTCAGCCTCCGAGACGCAAACTGTCATTTTCCATCGCTCTAACGAAAGCCGCGGCGCTGACAGCAAGTTTATCCACAACCAGTGCAGCAGCAGCAGCAGCAGCAGCAAAGCTGCAGGTCAGCGCGTGAGAGGGAAAGAGATATCCCAATATAAAGTCATTTAGGAATCCTATTTACATCAAACCCTTGTCCTACCATTAAATATCTGCTAATGCTGGTGATTTCCAAATGATAATGAGCCAAAAATCTTCAATGCCATCCAATAATAAGAATAAAAAGCTAATATTTGCACTTGCTTAAGGGCTTATGGAGGTTCATGCATGTACAGCGCTGATCCATCGCACTTCACAGATTCCTTTCTCGTAGCAGTGCTGAATCAATAAAACCAAATGAATTTACATTATGCATCATTCTCAGTGCATGTGGTTTGTTAAATATCTCTTTGGGAGAGGATGATGGTTAAACGTCTTTACTGGTCTTCTACGTTTAACGGCACGTGCAAACAGGAGCACAACAAGTAAAACGTGAATATATGCTCAGTGGTAATTCTGTGGACTAACAGGAAATGGGGACATGAATAATTCAAAAGCAAAACTACTGGTCAACAACCGCATCAATGACCAGTAAATAATTCAGCCGACAGCAGACTGGATGAGGAGCTGCTTGCTCCTGATTCTGATTGAGAGACGCGGGGACAGGGCCTACTTAAAGATTCTTGATGGGTTTCAGCACATCAAGAGAAGAGGCCGGGCAAGGAGGAGGAGAGGCAACAAATAATTCATGGGACAGAGCTGCTGATGAGCCTGAGGATGAAATCTTGATTTCGTACACTCAGATTGCAGAATGAAATTGTCAATAGCTGGATTCCTATTTTTATTTTGTGTGTGTGTGTGTGTGTGTGTGTGTGTGTGTTCTGTTTTCCTGCAGTCGTTGCCGTGCAATAGTAATGATACATTTGTTTGGCTCTTTGGAATCAAGGGGCACTTTGCATACTTACTGTATGTTAGCGATGTTTACATAGATGCATCTTATGAGGGCATACAGTATAATAGCATCTTTTGCTCCATCTATATGTCCGTGTGCATACATTTTAGTTTTTCTCACAGGTCATTCATGTAATTTTTATTGAAGATTCATTATATTTAAGAAGTGCACCCATACTAAAGTGATTTATAGAAGCAATATGTTATTATGTCGTGCCCACCCAGATGTGCACACACTCACTCATATGCAAATGAATAAGCGTGTGCAATGGCATGTAACTATGTATGTATTAAATTGATGTTCTTGCTGATTTTGAGGTTTGGTGCCATTAACTCGCAACACTGTTACACTCAGAACTGAACTACCACCGATAAATAGATTTAAAATGATATAACATTTGGGAAACACAAATATTGAGATGCCGATCAGAGCCATGTTTGAAAATCAAGTCCAAATGCAAACAAGCTGTTAAATTAATCACATCGAACGAATGATATAAAGGTCTACAGTTCTTAAACGTGCCATTACTTTTCTTCTATGCGGACTTCAAGCATGAAAGTAATGGCTTCTATATTTTATGTGAAGTACAGTAAAACGTAGGCTTGACTCGAGGAACCATTTTTGGATGCCATGTGGATTTATCAGCCCGATCCAAAAAATGTAGAGCTACAGCGTACCATGATCATGACGGACGGGTGTCTTCATCTGAAGACACATCAGAAAAAAAATCAATTTGATTATGTATTAAATCCACACAGGTTCCAAGTGACAGGACCCTGCAGCATTTTGAAATCAAAAAAACACTATTAGGTGGGAAATATAATCTAGGATTTAGTTTTAAAGAGTTGCCATAGCAGGTTCTTGCGTAGTTGATGTGGACCGGAGTTCCTGGTCCGATGGTTTCACATTGCTGCAGCTGGCATTCACATGGAACGGTGTTCTGTATGACTTTGGGTTATTTCGGTGACTAATTTGACTAATCCCAGTCAGACCATGGCTGAGTGAAGCAATAAGTACATTCCCACCAATCCACCTACGGCCGGACGATTCCAGTTTGGGGTCATAGCTTTTGCAGCATTAGCACTACCAGCGCTAGCTTTCTGTCGTGGGAAATACAAGGAAGTGCGTTTAGGACCAACAATGTAATGTTTCTAATCTGAAGGATTAGAAAAGACTGTCATGGTAAATCAGTGCCTTGTGTACCTCATGCGACTCCTTAATGAGTTTGTCAGATATTTTATTTTACAAGCATTCTTTTCCAAGTCCTCTGCAACTCTCAGCATCAAGGCAAAGTTGTGATAAATTCTAAAATCCTAAATTTGAGCTTGACTGGTGCAGCAGAGCCTTTGGCATATTTTTGATGACCAAGTGGATTATTTATTGATTAAATGCTCCCTCCCTCTCTCCATTAGCAGACAGCAACTTCTTTTCCGGAAGTCTAGGATGAGCAATTTCTCTCTACCTGACCTGCTTCTTAACACGGACACGGGCAGAACACACAAACTCTACACACAAAGGCCATGCTGGTAATGCTGGGATTTGAACCTATATGGCCTTCTTGCTGTGAGTGTATATTGAAATAAGTATGTGGAAAAATACAGGGTGGAAAAAATGAGGCTTTAATATTATCCTCAGTGAAGTCAGCAACAGATTATAAATAATTTTGTAAACCGAGCTGGGCTGACTATCATGGCTTCTTTTATCATAGTTTCAATAAATCAAATGTGGCAGGTAAACAATTTCTCAGTATTCAAGCTCAGAATGCTTTCTTCTACCGCTGGAAATTCACAAAGCTTCAAGGGCATACATACAAAGAAGTATATTTAAGATGCAAGCAGTAAAAAAAAAAAAGAGAGAGAGAGAGAGAAAGAGAGAGGGGAGACACTGTGAATGTCAATGAAGCAGAGCGGGAGCTCTGAAATGGTTATGGTATGGATTTATCTGGTTTGACATTCAGCAGATGGTGTGAATTAGTAAGGGAGGGGTGCCAGCATGAGGTCAAGAGAGGTCACCTGGCCTTCAGGGAAACCAAAGCAACAGACACGTGAGGCTGCTGATGAAGTGAAACAGCCAAGAGGATGCAGAGGAAAAAGCACTCCGGCAAACTATCCGATGCCATCATCCTCAGAAACAAACGGCAGCGGGCGGAGCCATAAATGTACATAAAAGCAGGATAACCAATAGAAAAGCTCCGTTCGTTTTAACAAAGGAGGAAATTGGTATTTATTTTGAATATTAAGACAGGAAAACGAGCTCAAATGGATTTTTAAATGCGTGATGATTGATTTTTTTTCATTATTGCCCAGAGATGCTTTTAAATTTGAGATTAGTTTTCTATCTATTAATCGATATTTGCTGTTTATTAATGACTTGAATTATTCAAAGGCAACGAGTGAGGGGGGCTTCATCTCCGCGAGCAGGAGTTTCCTTCTGAAGCAGCCATTTCTTGTGTAGCTTGATGAAGGAGCCAAAAGCTAACGAGATAGTTAATGTTCCATAAAGCAAAGAAACAGTGAGAATTAGCAGATTGCCCGAGGAGACAGTCGCCAGATGTTTGACAGAATGAGGGATGGAATTAGAGACTTTAAGATAAAGTGAGGGCTTTAAATAATAGAGTGAATATGAAGAGAGGCTCAACCTGATTGATGTGCTTCAGTTTGTCGATGATCTGGTTCACGACGGGGTCGGCTCCCTTCACTCGGACCTCCGGGTTGGTGCTCTGAGCCTTGACCCCATTGCCCACCACACGGAGGGTGTAGCTGCGAACACAAGGGAAGATCGGTTTGGTCAGGCTTTCACGCAGACCTTGAAAGCATCACTAAGAGCACATCGACCTGAGCCTTTTTAAATGACCACATATTGAATGTGAATGTGAGCCACACATATCAACGCTTCTCTGTTTACTATCAAACCACAGAGTGCCTGCTGTTCTCACACATTCATCCCTGATTTGTGTCTTGTTATTTCAATAAAACCTCCCGAACCATTGTTTGAATGCGATTCATTGCCGTTGTATCCTGGTAATAGGCCTCAGTTCACCTCAAGGATCCTTCAGTCTTTAGTTTCGGCGCAGTCTGTCAGCTGTAATGACGCCGACGTGGCAGATGCCAAGTGAGGACCAACGGCTCACATTGAACTTCCCAATTTATCGCTTTCAAATTAGCAGATCGCGCTAAAAGGCGCTCAGTGTTGACTGACGTCTTTGTTTATATGTATTGTACATAGCCAAGATGTCAGGCCCGACTCAACCCATATATATGTATATGAGGTAAATAAATAAAACGGGGCTATTCTTCGAGCAACACAAGGTCATTATAGAAAAAGAAACGAGTGAATAAATAAAGTGCAGGACGCACAGGAGCCTCATTTAGAAGACAAGGACGTCGGGGCCCTTGAGATGTAATTTTGATGTTAATTTCCTGCGAATCAAAAGCAGAATCCGGCTTCAGATTAAGTGTCCCTTTCTACATCTTATCAGTAATTAGTGTAGACTTTGTTCTCTTTGTGTAGCCTCTGTACTCTGTGGCTGCCCGCTTTCTTCTGGCAGCTGCTTTTGTATTTAAATATTAAAGCGAAGACTTAAAATCTGTCTAAAGTAGCATCATTTTAGTAATTAAGACAAAGAATGGATGGAAGAGAGCAGCTTTAGACACATTTATGCAGGAACACAACCTGGGAAGCAACTTTTCTGTGATTCGTGTTTCCTTTATATTTATTTTCAACACCAGATGTTCAAAGCAGCATTAGTCATCCTTTAATCACTGAATAAATATATTAATTTTTTCCTATCAGGAGTTTCTTTTACCTTTGTGCAATCATGTCTGGATCGACTGACGTTGCAACCGCTTCTCGTTTTGCTTTGACAGAAATAATAATAATAAAACTGTTATAATTTTTTCATGGTCAATGATTTTCCTCTTTTGAGTTCATAATGTTTGTATGAAGGGAAAATATACCTCTGGGTCAAAGTGCAATGCATGTCCTGCCATTTTCATTCTGTCAGATCACCCTGGTGATGTCACAAAAGGGGTGGAGCTAAGAAAATATTTTTGGTCATTTCAGAACTTTTACATTTAAAAAGTTAAATTAAATGGCAGAAATAATGCACATTGTGGAGGTGAAAGGTTTCCTGTAGGTTGACCAGATGTATAATATATTTCAGACTAGCCATGTTGCTGTATGTGGAAACGTTCGAGGCGTTCCTGCTGTACATGGTTTCTCTGAATAATTCGACTTCTTTTGTGCTCCTAAACATGTTGTTCAACCAAAATATAAATGCAAAAGGGAAGGCTCGTTTTATTTTTGGGCCCCTGCGGCTGGAGGCTGATGTGTGGGGAATAAAATGCACCTGAATGATGTATACCGGGGCTGTGAGCCTGCAGCCTCCCGCTCTGAATAAACTCACAGCTGATGAGATGGATATTAAATGCATATGAACTGGAATGACGATAGACCTTGTTGTGCCTGGTGGCATTTATATTGTTATGGTTATATCTGTTAAAAAAAAATATGACAGAAATGAAAAGGAAACTAGGGATTACTGTGCCCCATCAGATTTGTAGTCATGGATAATCTGATGGATTGTTTATAAATCCACCTCTTTGTGACCTTTACTGTACTCTTTTTGCTCCTTCCTGTAGCGTGTGATTAACAGAAGATTGCAGAGATTATATCAGAGCCGTCTGCACACAATGAAAATCCGTCTGTGGGAAGGAAAAAAAAAACATGCAGGTTTTTATCGCAAACTATTTTATATTTTTAAAACCAGAGACGGACGAGGACCGAGTGCAGCCGAATGTGAGATAATATATAAAGTATTACTGCCACCCGTTCATGCAAGCAGCTCCTCTTACATTCAGTCAAAGCGATGCGTTTCATTACGCCATTGGGATCCATAACCTGAAACACATACCATCTCTTGTAACATACTGCGGGCCTGGCGATGCAACATAAAGGCTCTTCTGGGGTTAGAGTGCCGGAAAATAAAGGTCTGCTCTTTAAAAGATGTCACAGATAAAGAAAGAAATGTGGATCACAGCCGCTGCGTATTCTTCAGGGTGAGTGAAAGGCATACAGTAGCATCAAGCGCACTCGACAGCAGGATATCAAACAGCTGAGTGATTGCCTGCGTCTCTGTACACCAGCAGCGGGATCATATAATCCATATCCTTCTCCCCACAGGGATGCCTGCTTTGCATCTCATCTTTGCTCACACTGCTGTTCAGCCCTAGATTGAAATTTTCAATCATTTTTTACTTGTGGCTTTTATCTGCGCCAACGCAGCGGCCGTTCTAAGCATGCCTGTTTGGAATGGCCCGTTTGCTCGGTTTGTTCTTCCTTGTGTAATGTCTGTGATGTTATATCCATCATTCGCCAGGAAAAGCGACCTGCAGTCAAAGAGCCGAGGCGAGGGAGGCCCGGCGGTGGAAGCGGCCGAGGACATGTTGGAGTCTCTGCAGAGCCCCGAACCGCAGGAACAGAATTCTTACTTTAGCATTTGATTTTAAACTTAAACCAGATTTATGTGCTGACAGCAAATATGTAATAAAAATAAATGCATTCTGCACAAACGTGGGCTGAAGAAAACAAGTGTAATAATGAACAGAATATTAAACGGCTTAAGATGTTTACTTATTTTTAATTATAATCCATGATTGCTCCTTGAACAAGGAAAGAAAATATCAGCATGTAAAAGGATTATTTTTTTAATGCTGTGTAATCATCAAATAGATTTAACGCCTTAACCATAACGGTAACTGTGCTCAATGTCATTACCTCCACCAAGGAGATTATGTTTTTACCGGCATTTATCCATCTGTCTGTCAGACTGTTAGCAACATAACTCAAAAGGTTACAGACAGATCTTGATGAAATGATCAGGGAATGTTGGGAATGGTACCAGGAACAGGTGATTGAATTCTGGTGATGATCCAGAAGAGATCGTGGATCGTGGATCACTTTGAAATCTGTGTTAACATTGCAGTCAATGCCGCTTCAAAATTTATTCTTTCTTCGAAACGTAAATTCAGTCTGATCAAGTCTATATTGTGGGTTAAACACACACACACACAAATGTTTCTGTCGACATTCAATATTCATCTGGAGAGCACCTTAATAAAAATGTTATGTGCGGAGGAGTTCAGTGGCTCAGCAGATGGAAGAGGTAGACCGTGCACACTGTTCACGGTTGGCTGAGTGAGAAACAAAGCAGGCCTGCGGTTAGCCGCCCAGAAGGCAACACCTGCCTCCAGGTTGTCACCGAGGAAACAGAAATCCTTCTGGCCCGGCACAGATCTGGGGTACTTTGTCACTTCAAACAGCCTGTTCACTTAAAGCTCAAAGGTGCAGACAATACTTCAGCCTACACAACGGGCCATATGGAGTTTACTGTGTAAAATCAACAAGAGGTCCGTGCTTCAGAGAAGGGCCTCTGCACCATGCTGTATCAAGAACATGTTACTTCCATACCAAGCTTTGTGGGAAACAACTGATTTTAGCCGAGTTAATTTCATTTCTATTTGTGCACCACATTCGGAATGGAATAAAGCAATCGACGGACTGAAACTTCCCCAGACAGGTTTGAATAAAATGTTTTCATAAAGGATTATAATAATCAGGATTACCGGTACAATGTTTACCGGCATGTGTATCGAGAACTGTGTACCTTCACTGAAAGCTGTGGCAAACAGGATAATGCGACAGCAGTCAATAAGCGCCTCTGGAAAAGATTTTGCTCCAGCCATCACAACAGCCATGTTTGTTCCAATTACTAAGAAGCCGTGAGCGTTGAAGGTCTATTGACTTGTGCCAGGAAGACGCTGCGGACGTGGCCTCGCAGATCCGTTTGACAAAGTGTGGCGGCGGTAATTCATACGAATGTGGTTGTTCAGTGGGTAACGTTGAGACTCGCTCTGAAGCAGAGGCGGATTTAAAAAGGAATAAACACAGGTATGAGCAAATGAGGTGTAAATATTCCCGGTTCTTTCCTTGATGGATAGAATTTACAACGCTGATAGATTATGGGCAGCAAGTCGAAGAAGTCAGCCCAAGTTCCTCACAGGGCCGGAGGGAGCCCTTGGGAGGAAACAATTTGCTTTTAATTCATGGTTTTGAGGGTAGCAGAGCTGTTTTTGTGTGGCTCCGTGATGCGCTGGCGACGCATTCGGGGTGTGCCCCGCCTCTCCTCCATAGCAAGTGTTGAACTGTAAGCATCAAAAACCTGCCACAGTATAAAAATGTAAAAATAGCTTTATGAGCATGTTTACTTCTTTTTTTAATGATGAAAACAAACAGCCATAATCAGATAAATAAAACATATTGATCGTTACCCATTAAATGACACAACCACTCTAGAGGGGCATGTTGTTTCTTGGTTTGCTCATTTCTTTTATTTTTATTGCCGTTTTTTTTGTTTTGTTACAATGCTCAGAGACATTAAGTCTGATCCCTGCAGAAGAGGTGCTCAGTGTGAGCTCGTGACAGAGACAGCATGCCAAAACTGCAGGGGTGAAGTCGATGCCTGAATTTATTGTTCATCTTTCCAGAATGCCAGAAGCGCGCGCTTTGGTGTTAACAGGTGGTGGTATCAAAATCGATGGCAAATCTCTATAATTGCATTTCAAATGCTGAAAGCGGGGAAATAAATCTAATATCCATTAGTAGCTGGATCAACCCCGTCTCCTTGCACGGTGTTGTAGCTGTAACCTCACCTTGATACCCACAAATAAGATCTTTGAACAAATCCAAAGCCGTGTATAAGTGGGTTTCTTCCACATTATAAACACATTAATGCAAACAAGTGGCAGCATATGGCGCTGCACCCCTCTTGACACAGACGACCATCGTGACATCTATGTCACATTCACAGAAAGCCATTATTAGGGTCGTAAAAAGCTGGTTGCATTGTCCTGACGATTCCCCTCAGAAGCTAAGTGGCACTGAATGCATATGAGCTACTGCATCAAGCGCGATGCTAATGCCAAACAGATATCAGAAATGCTCAAATGGCGATGGAACTTTTATAACACCTCTTAAATATTTGAGTTTTATGGGCGGTAATAAGGACGGATGGAAGGACTGGCCATCTAGGAGGTACAATGGCCTTGTTAAACCAGATGGTCACCAAATGAGGGAATTTTTAAAGATCTTAATGTCCCATAACGGGAATAACATTCAAATTTAAACAGATGTTGTAAGAGCAGGGGAGACAATAAAGTCATCAGGGCTTTTATGATATCAGTGTTCAACATGCTCAGATTGACAATAACGTCCTGCCGTGTTTTCTTTACAATGCATGAGTCACTTTGTGGAAGACTTCCATCTGTCCAGATGTTTCATCTGAAGGCAGAGCGCAAAGAATATCCTTCAACATGTAATGTAATGATTCCTTGATGATGTCAGTCTAACGCGGATGATTAAAATCACCGCTCTGGAGGGGGGGGGGTGAATAAACTGATAGCGAAAAAAAATTGACATGAAAAGTTTAATAATACCGGTACACACATTTAGGACCTCATAAAGGATTGAGGGTGGACATGTGGACAGACCATACCTGCACTTCCAAACAGGTGGAGGTACAGTCTTCATGCTGCACGCTATAATGTTGGATGAAATCGAACCGCTCCCAGGGAAAATAAGCGCATCACCGATATCAATTTAAACCTGTGATGCAAGATGTATTAAATATATGGCTCAGCACGCCATACACTGAATAAAGGTCCCCCCCCCCCCCCCCCATAGGCCACTGAGACCCGGTTTAAAAACTCAGATCATACTGTGTCGAGGCGTATCGGATTATTTCAGCACAGCTGGAAGGAACAAGCAGCCCAGCAGCTGTTTATCCAGCCACAGACAATGAGATCCTCTGCGCCGCCATCGCACCTCCGAGGGAACGCTGTACATCCGCCACAGTAAACAACACATTGACAGAAGGGCCCAAAATACCAACAGGCTAATCACCCCGGTGAAAACGCTTGTAGATATTTGCTCTCAGCCCCATTCGTCATTCTCATTCAATGTAGCCGCGAATGAATGAGCCAAAGCTACAGAAGAAGAAAAATAGACGCCGCTCATGGTAATGAAGCTTTGAAAATCCCGTGACGGCAGCAGAGCAGCAGATTTTATTCACCCGAAAGAATGTCACCACTGGAAGGTAAATAAGTAGAGCGGCAGAGAAGCAGCCTATTGAACGTGGGTGGAAGTGTGGTTCTGTACAAATATCAGTGCTCTATGAATTATAGATCATTTGTCAATGCGCCAAACACAAAATACAAAAAGTACAAAAGGATGGTTTGAATATTTGGTTCATCTTTACCGATGTGAATAGGACGCACATAATAACATGAACTTTACTGTGTAAGCAGCAGCTGAATCGACAACTGTGCAGTAAATTCAACAAAAACAGATTATCGTGAAGCCATAATGGAATTTAAACTGAAAGGCAGAGTTAAGTTTAACCAACAGAACTGCAAACACTGCACTGAAATCTGTTATAAATGACTGGATGATCGCTTAATAAAAGGATTCAGACTGAACCCACAAACCTTTTTCTTTGTGATACAAACAGAATTGTTTTAATCAGATCTGAATACATAAGAAAAAAAAGCTCTGATCTCAAAGTTTAGTTAGTCGGCTAGTCAGGCCGTCCGTCCGTCCCTCCATCCAGGACCTAGTTTGAGTAGCTGAGGCGGGTTTTTACCAGCCCACATTAAAACCTTCACCAAGGCAGGAATTATTGCAAGCGTCTTCGGCTGAACGCTATAAACCATCATAAGCCGTAAACTAAAAACAAAGTGGAGCGGAGAGTGATGGAGATAAAATATGACATCATTGTTCCTTGCGTGTTTTATCAGGATTCCTCCTTGAGAAACAGTAAAACTGCTCGGTCTGAGTCAATTTTACAGCCGAGCGATCAAGCAGCGTCGAGCCTCTCCTTCCATCCTTATCTGTGTTTGCTTCCACGCCGTATCTCGTCTCTGCATGCTAAATCACAGGAGAATAACACAACTGCAAAGCTGCAGCCCTTCCTGCCGACACAGCTCTTCAGAACGCTCCTCCCAAGGTCCGCCTCGGCCCCGCCCATTGCTCGATTTGATGCCAAATCCGGTCGACACACACGCACACACACACCCCCGCCCGGAAGAGTCTGCTGTTTATCTTGCTTTATTGAAGAAATCTTGACGTAATGTTCAACCAACACCAGCTAGACGCTGAATTCTATGAATGAAAATGCTCAATTTATTCAGCAATAGTCGTGACATCAGCAGAGGAGGGGCTAAAACAGCGGCTTTACTTTTAGGGAAATTAGCATTGGCGCGTTCGTCAATAAACAGTCAAGGATGTTTCACCCCATTTTACACGGGAAGATTTGAGTTATAAATTTAAAGAGCACAAACCAGAGTGATCGTTAGTGGCACAAACTAAACGCCGACTCGTCGTCTTGATGTCAGCTGTGTTGAAATAGAGCCCGGGAAAAAACTGCATGCGGTTTATGAGCCAGGAACACCCTGCTCTTTCATTAGTGCCACGTCACGTCTTTGGAACGCCAGCGGTTTGATTAGTGCATTTAGTTCAGAACAGTTTAAAATAGCAAGCCCTCCGGTCAACCCGGAAGTTTTTGTGATTAACATCTGTCCTGTTATCGCGCTTTAACAACATGTCCTCTCTGCTGGGCGCCGACATTAAGACTCTGTCACTTCTCAAAGAGACTCATTTCACACTGCCACAAGGTTCTTTAGAGAAAGTGTCATTTAAATGTCAAAACAATGCCTTCCCTGGTATTTCGCTTCCGAGGGCAAATCATTTGAGTAACGATTAATTCCCACTTAACGAGTTTTAGTTAGACCCTTTTCTTAGTTTGGATTGGGTTGATATGAGCGGCACCGAGGACACGCCGTTATCCCTCGACGCCCGGAAATCATAGATTCCAAAGTTATTTCACTTAAACAATTAATTTCTTGCTCACTTTGTGTGTATTTCTCTCATAAACTACCTTTCAATAACTTCCAGTACAGTCATTAACAACTGGAATTAGTAGGCGTGAAAGTTAGCGGTGATGATGGTTTCTAATGACCTAATAATGAAATGAGATCGGGACACCACAGAGACGAACCCCGCCTCTCATCCACAGCCGGGTGGGATGGGCTCCCGTAACCCGACACTGAATAACCACCAAAAGAGAAAGAATAAAGCGGATGTGGCCAAGCTTTAGGAAATCCCTGTTGCGCCCACGTCTTTTTAGATCAGGATTTCACCCTCATGGACAAAAAACGCAGGAAGGACGCTGAACGCCATCTTCACGTCGATGCTTTACACTCAAGTGTTGTCAAAGTTGATGGACGACGTCCGTGCACGTGCCTGCATGCATGCATGCATCTATACATGGATGTATAGAGACTTCAGGGGAAAGGAGTAAATTCCCACGGCATAAATGTAAGAGTTACAGATCAGCCGTGATGAAAACGGATCTTATTGCATCACACACCAAAAAAAAGAAAAGAAAAAGAAATTCTGCGAAGGCGTCAGAGTGAGGAATGGAGCAGGCGGCGTGTTTGGGGTTGCTTATATTTGACTGAAACAGGTTTCAAGGCTACGCAGCGAGCTGGAGCGCTAATGTTCACAACCTCTTTACACTTCAGCTCGTGTCAGCAGCCGTTCATATGCTGCTGCAGATCCATTCCTCTTCTGCAGCTCAACAGGCAACATGATTCATGAGATTCAGGGGCTCTTTCATGTTTCTCTCTCACCCACAGCCAGAGAGGCATTTCTCTAAGATCCCCCCCCCCCCATGGCGGTGACCGTGTCCAGAGAGGAGGAGGGCGGGGGGTATCACAAACACACACATACTGTATATACACAATGTCCACGCGAAAAAAAAAGTATTTTTTGTCTTTTGTCTTTGCAAAGACGCAGAAAAGCATTCTATAGAATCAGCAAAATGCAAATGCAGGCTAATTCCTCGCTGCATCAAACACCTCAGCTAACGCATCAGCAAGTGACAAATCAGACTACCGTCCATTTTCCCCGCGCTGCCATTACATTTCTGTTATTTCCACTCCCAAACAGGAACAAGCACATCATTAAAAATTTTACTCATGTTCCCCAATGATTGCCCCCCCCCCCCCCCCCCCCAACCCCCAACCAATCTCGGTTCGTTAGATTTGCATAGCAATAATTTTTCGTGTTTCCTTTATATCTGCACCAAGAAAGCATTCCTTCAATTTAGTCTCTACGGGCTTCGGATTGCCCCGTCAGAAAAAAAGACTATAATAAAAGACTGTGCGCACCACTTCCTTATCGCTACCAGTAAATTGCTCGTGGATCAGATACAGCCTGCCGACTCTCAGAAACTCAAGAGAGAAACGGAGAAGGCGATGGCAAAGACGGAGAGAAAGGAAAAAGAAAAGTGTAAGGACATGACAAGAGCGGGCGAGCGGCCCTGTGGAGATTGATAGTCGCAACAGCGCTCAAAGGTCATCTGAAGTTATCTAAAGATCATCTCCAGTCACCAACACTCCCCCTTTTAACACTCCCCTCAACGGAGCCTGCCAATCAAAACTTTCATCCTCTGCAGCCGCAGGAAAGCGTCTTTCTCTCCCCGGTGTAGCCAACATGAAAAATAAAACACCATCAGCAGGATGATGAAACATAAATCCTTCCCCTTTCTGTTTCACAGACCGTTCAAAATGGCAAGTACGGCAACAATGCGCCGTGCTAATATACGAGAGATTTATCAGGCTTAAATGGGGAAAATTACCACAGTGGTGGCAATTTTCCTGTATGAAGACAAACATTCTTTAATTAAAGAAAACAGCAGACCTAATTTCAGTAGCAGGGAAAAGGGCTGAGATGCAAAGGAAGGGTAATCAGACTAACTGTTAGAGGTGGAGAACAGCAATATACTAATAGAATATATGAAAATATCATGCGGACGAATCACAGGTCAGGGTCTGGGCAGGGAGGCGGAGCCTGGGGCAAATAAAATACTGTTATCGCCAAAGAAATGAAGTTGGAGTATTAATTAGGAGCAATTATGCTATTTACATGTAACTATAGAGCAGCAACAACAATGTGATTGAGTCAGTGGCATATTTCTCTAAATATGTAAAATTCTAAATGATTTAAATTTTAATCATGCCAGAAAACTCTTTTATCATTTCAATGTGTGGCTCAGCTCTTCCGCTGACCCATATCCTTGTTGCTTAAAGCGATATAAAAACGCGTGACCTCAGAGATTCGCCTCCTGCCGCGCAGGTATGAGTGCGGCGGTCTTTGGACACTCTGCGGTACGAACGTGCCTCTCGACTCCTCTCCGCGGCGGCAGAAGCGAGCAGATGGCGAACGTATGCAGCATTCATGCATGTCATCATCGCCTTCATTAGCTGAAGGTGGCACACGACATCATCCGGCTGCTGTGCGTTATGGGCCCGAAAGAGTTGCTTCTTTTTCTCCTTTTTATTGCCGCATGCTTCAAGGTTGTTTATGGGAGGCGTTGCGAGTAATCAGGATCCCCCCCTCCCCCCCCCCATTCTCTCTCTCTCTCCACCTCACACATGCACACCTTTTTTCGCTGAATACTCCCCCTCAAGCCTCACCTACTGCCGACACCTCCCAGCATCAAGGTAAATAAGGGCTGCCAGCAGAGAGCCAATGAGCACGGGCCACTGGGCAGAGATGCATGTTTGTGTTGCCTTCCTCCCAGGACCCTGCTCGTTTATCTTGGCTGTCAGGTAAAGGGCAGACTCAGAGAAGGTGAAACTTTTTATTTTTTTTTAATAAGGCCAGCTCGGTTTCCATAGGAACTGCAGGACAACATTTACAGGGACAATGATAGGAGAGCAAAGACTGGTCTCAGGGCATCCCACAGTGCGCCACATTGTTGTTGGAGACATTTGAGTTAGCATCAGAGGAATGAGAGGAGCCATTTGGGTTCATTCTCAGAGAGCCTCCAGATTCCGATATTTTACCGCGGGACATGAGATTAACGAGAGCAGATTCACACTTGGCTCACAGCTGAGGTCAAAGAGCTTAAAAGGTAGGTTTCCACTTAGAAAGAGGCGTTGAGTCCACTGTGGGAAATAACTCCCAGATAAAGACGAGGCAGGCCTCAAGCGGGGACCACGCATTTGTTGATGAACAGAAGACGTCGTGGAATAGAGGAAGCTGAGGGTGAATTAGTTGGTTGTAACTTTTTTTTTAAGTTATAAATAAAAGCATGCAGAGTATTAAGGCTGCCGTGAAAAACTGTCAATATTCCAAATGCAAACTGCTTCCATTCTCCACGCTAAATGAGCAGAGAGAAGAAATGAATTGC
Organism: Brachionichthys hirsutus; assembly: GCF_040956055.1. Taxonomy (NCBI): domain Eukaryota; kingdom Metazoa; phylum Chordata; class Actinopteri; order Lophiiformes; family Brachionichthyidae; genus Brachionichthys; species Brachionichthys hirsutus. The sequence goes on from NC_090897.1 coordinate 3,247,089, forward strand.
ACAGGTAATGAATACGTAATGACGACTACAGTTTTCACTTTGTGCCGCTAAATGGGAAGCATGTTTAGTTAGCAAATGAGTGGAAAAATCAAAAGCACAGAAGGTACCACGTGCGTTGTCAAAAGCCTGCAGCTGCGAGATAAACCAAAACAATGATACGCCGATATGAGAGCCTTTGTCTCCAGCCGCAGCGCCGCGAGAAAGAAATGAGGTCTCTGGAGCAGAACCCAACATGGATATGGTCCACTGTCGCCAGCACATCTGTATGAAATACGGCATTCTTGCTAAAATGGCACACGACTCAGACATGCTTGGAGATGGCGCGCTAAACCGCTCTCAGCATCGAGCTTCTATTCTGTATTCCTGTTGTCTCAGCAACAAAGAAAAATACTTAAGGGAATGGACTACCAATTTGCCAGACACAAAACAAGAAAGGACACATCAGGAGCTTTATTATGGGGCGTCCATTACTGAAATGGCTCTAGTCTACTGCTCTGTGGTGCAGAACTATTCCTGCTAAGAACTGTGAGAGATATATTTTGATATCAAAACAATACTGCTGTGTCTTTGTGATTGGATCACATTGCGGGACGCTTTTTTGTCAGAGACAATTCTCCAAGTCTTACAGATAGATCTTGCACGCGTGAGCGTTTTCTCACTAAAGACGCGCCACCTCTGCTCCCTCTTTATGGCCATTAACTTCCCATTTTCTCAGACGGTTTGTGCCCCTGTTTTTTAGCAGCCTGTGATTTATATCGGAGGTTAAGAGTGCTCCGCAGGTACAGGGCATATGCGGGGCTCGGGGATACGGCGAGTCAATGCGATATCGCACACGAGGGCGAGGAGGTGCGCTCCGACAGCTCATCAGTGGAAAATAAGGCCTTGGCTGTTTACATCCTGCTTCCTGGCACACTGCAGGGTCACAATCTGCTCCAGATGCTGGAGGCAGGCGTCCAACTTGTGGTGGAGGAGGAGTAGGGGGTGGGGCTTTGAAGGATGGGGATGCAAAAGGGGGTGGGACTTACTGAGAAATGAACACCTGAATAATTGCACCACCCGCAACCTTCCACCCATCTTCTTGCCGCTTTTCCGCTTTGCAGGTCGCGTGAGTTGCTGGAGCCAATCCCAACTTGCTCTGGGTGACAGGCGGGATACACCTTGGACGTGTCGCCAGTGCATTGCGGGACCACAGAGAGACAGACTGACATGCATGCACACCTATGTAATAGTAGTCAATTCACCTTTTTAGAAAAAGAAAACCCACACGGACGTGGAAAGAGCAAACGAACTCTGCCCGGACAGGATTCGAACCCGATACCTTCTACCTGTGAGGCAACAGCGCTAACCACTACACCAACGGGCCACCCCCAACTGCAACCAGCAAATTCAAAATGTACTGTCTGGTCCTTGCAGCGATCTTCCAGGAGGAACATCGGAGCACAAATAAATGAAATCTCTATTTTCTAGGGGGGCTAGATTGAAAGTCTATCTGTTCAAAGCAATCATGCATAATTTGAAACCGTGGGTGGAGGAGGGCTAAAGCAGACGGGGACATGCACGTGCACGTGCACACACAGGCGTGTGCGCATACAAGAGGGACTTATGAACTCAATTTAGTCAGCGAGACAGAGTTCTTGTCTCTGTCACTTGGGATAATCGTCAGGATGTGGTCCTCTGACCGAGCCCCCACGTCTAAATCCTGGCAGGATATAAGGTCATGTTGGAGTGGAACTCTAGCCATGCAGCACCCAGCCCTCAAGTGCTCCGGTGGTTTTGTGGTTATCTGCAGTATCCAGCTGCTGCAATCCACAGAAGCTCCTCAAGAACGTCCCCTCTCCTCCGGTTCTCATCTTTCCCTTCCCTCCCCCACCCAACCCCCATCCCCAATCTTAAATGTCCAATCAGCTAACCAATCTGTCCGGCTATCCTTTGTTTATTTTCAGCTTGCAAATTACTTTGTTCCTAGTTTTTTTTCCCCCAAAACTCAAAAATGGAATGTTTAAAAATAAAAAATGATTACTGTTGATGTTTGGACCCAAAGTGTCCCGAGGTTTCCCAGGTAGGGAGAACCCTCAGTTATACCGGAGTTTGTTTGTCTGTCTGTCTGTTAGCAACATAACTCAAAATGTTACAGACGGATCTTGAGTATGTTGGGAATGTTACCAGGAACAGATTATAAAATGTTGGTGGTGATCAAGAAGAGATCCTGGATCACTTTACTATGTGTTAACATTCCTCAATATCTCGATTGGTTATTGATTGAAGTTTATGGAATTTGATAGGGATCCAGTTGGATCCGGATTATGGATACTGTCTTGAGGGGAACAATTTTTGAAACTGGACCTTATTCGAGCTTAGATCCCATCGAATTTTGAGCGATCCGGATACTCGTCTGGATACAAAAAAAATCCGGATTTTCCCAGGTACGTGTAATGGAGGCTTTTTTTCTAAATCATATCTTGTAAAATATACATTCAATTCACTCACCAAAATTCACAGTCCTAAACGGGTCCAATATCCACTACCATGCCAAATGTCTTCTGGATCGGATCCAGATTGAGGACAGGAAAAGAAAAATTAGATTTTAACGTTGAAAACTCAATTTACAGATTCAGTTAAAAATACACATCAACTCCGATTCACTTTTACTTTTCATGGTTGGTGTATAAAGACAACAAGAACAATCTAGAACCTTTTGATGATGATCCAGATCACCATGTGGACGGTGTACGTCCAATTACGAGGGGAATGAGCTGCTTGGCGGAGGTCTGCGCTCTTCTAGTTCTATTCTGTTTCCAGAACTCGCAGTAAGCTTTAAGGTACCCAGGTTTCCAAACCACATTTATCGCAAGATTTCTTTTTCCCCCAATGCAATGGAGGGAAGCAACTCTCTATCTTTGCATGAATAAGACGACAGCTATTGCATAATATATCTGACAGTCCATGTTTAAAAGGTTATTCCTTTCCGTTTCAAAATTAGGTCAGTTCGTCGCTGAGGAGGAACGACCGAGGAGGCGGTGGAACTTCCTGTTCTGCTGCTCGTCTGTTTCATCTCTGGAATTGTGTTTTATGTCTGTCACTGTCTGGGACAACATGCATGAGAAGCACCGTTCCCTGTCACACATCATCAGGGAAGATCCCTGCGATGGGTTTCTGTGTGCGACCCTAAAGTGCAGAGCTCCACCTACTGTTCAGACGGAGCTGCAGCGACCAGCAGGTCTATCGGCTGATATTTGAAGGCAACATGCTGTAGGTAAATGTAGAGGTACAGTCACGTGACGTGATCTTAAGTCAGCACAGTTATTCTTGCTTTTACATTTTTATTTTTATTTTTTTCCATGCCACACAAGGATATCATGATTAATCACAAACCTGTGATCTCTGAATCCCCGAGGTCTGAACCATGAAGGAATTTCAAACACAACCAGGATATATCTTACGCCATTCGTCTTTCGGAAAACTAACTCGGAAAGCTGAACTCCTATTCATCCATCCATTTCCCGATGATAATGGCATTATCCAGAGAGCTGATTGGTCAGAGGGCGGTCATAGAGCAGAGTCTGGAGCAGCTGTGTGTATTTTACAGTAAGCCTCAAATGCAGAAACTCGCTCCCCGAGCAGGCGGCGATACTCTGAGCTAATACCGCTTCTTCAGTGGCCCCTAACAGCAGAGCTTAAAAACTGCCATTTCAGTTAAGCTAAAGCAAATCACCTGAGCTTCACTCCGGGCAGGATGGATGGAAGCAAAACGTGAGAGAAGAACAGAAAAGAGTCAAATAGATATAAATAGAGCAGCACAGACAGAATAAATCCTTTTCTCTCTTAGCTGGCAGGAACACTACGCGCTACGACTCCGGACCGCTTATTAGCATACGATTAACCTCTTCAGGATTAGCATGGCGGCAAAGAGACACGGGCGAGGTCAAAGGCCGGGGCTCAGACAGACACTCCAACATGGAGGGTGGCCCGTTAGAGGAAAGGCCACAGTCGGATCCGCCCTATTGTAGCATTCATCCCTCCGAGTCACATTTGAACGGCATGCAAGGTAAGCTTCCAGAATTAGCAAGTAAGAATACAATCATTGTGCTCATTTAGAAAAAGCCTTTTTGAAGACACTTCCCAGAATACCCGGCGCACTTTGGCAAACGGGCGAGAGGCTGTGGGCGTGGCTGAGTTCAAGCGAATCCACACCAGAGGAGGGATTCATGAATTAATCATGAATCACAGCGCCGCACTTGTCGAGGCTATATCTCCCCCCCCCCCCCCCCCCCCCCCCGTCGGTAGAAAAGGGGAAAGATATTCATTCATTTTAACTGTAATAAAATAAAATCCAAAGTGGATTCCCTGCTTTGCACGACACCAACACATCCATCTGAAAGTCTGGTGTCAAACTGAATTACAAAGTAAATGTGTACCACCCAAAGGTAGGGGCGCATGGCAATCTGCCATTGTCTCAATGTGTGTGTATCCATGACGAAAGGAAAAGCATGTGGGAATGCGTTAACCTTTCCGCCCAGACGGGTCCAGTGCCTCCGACAAAAGAAGATCACGCTTATTTCAACAGTACGAGGGTCGTTCCTTTGTTTTTATTTGTTAGCCTTTGCTGACCAGTGACATAAATCCTAAGTACCTTTTAAAAAAACAAGCTTTAAGTGTAAAGAATGACCGGGATGAACCGCCCAAGGCCGACTTCAGAACTACCGCTGCTGGTTTTTCCTGTTCGAACGTCCCAACGGATCTTCCGCGGTTACCTTATTAAGCCACGCCCCACGCGCAAGGGAGAAGCTGGCTGTGCTACGCTAGTTCCCGCTAACCATGCTACCTATGAGGCTGCATTACTTTACAGCACATGGAACCATTTAAATACTTAATACTTCTCTCCACTCTGAAACAGAAATGCAACACACAATAAATAAACACAAATCGCCTGCATTGCTCGGCTGACTTTAAAAGGTGATGCCTTAATTTGTGAACCCTGAGCAGAAACACTTTTGTGTCCTTGTTTTTTTTATGTGCGCAGCTTTGGAAACTAAAGTCAATGAATTACTACAACGTTTGAAGCTTCGAGGCGTTCAGGCCGGCCCCAAGAATCATCCCCCTCTTCATTTACCCTCCCATTTGTTTAGTCTATGTAAGTTAATTGGTTTTAATGGCCTGCTACTTTTTTTTTTTTGTTCACTCTGTGTTGCCTTTGATCAAAGCAGGCAGCCGTTTCCTGCATATAAAGCTCGAAAAAAGAAAAAAAAACTTCACACTACCTGGCCAACAGGAAATGACAGACAGACTCAAGTAAGCGTCCTGCCGGTGAACACCACCACGGAGCATTTAGCAGCTGAAGAGCCGTATATTTCCCCGAGGAGTTGAAAAAGAACAAAAAAAATAAAGATAATTGCCATTGCAGTGTTTATGTGTGTCCCCCCCAAGTGTCCGAGCATTATTGAAGGCAACAAAGGAGAGCAATGTTCTCTCGTCCACATGGTTGTCTCGACACAAGGAGCCAAGAAAGCAGAAGTCCAAAACTGCGCTGACGCGGCTTTAAATCTGAAAATACTCGATTAATGAAGAAGTCTTCTAAATCCACATTTCGGATGCTCACGTCCATTTTTTTATTTTATTTTTTGCTCTCCCGGCGTGAGTTGGACCGAGAGATGGCGAGATACAAACAGACAAAAAAATGTGTTTACCAAATGTCCCCTGAAGCGAGACCCCGTCATCGCAGAGACGTCGAGATGAAAGCTGCTTGTGCTCTTCCCTCTATGATCTTATCTGATTAGTTTTTTATCTTTTTGTTTACAAGGGACCCAGATGAGGACGTGCATTAAATCTCCCTTAAATCTAAGGCTGCTTTTTTCTTTCTTTTTTTGCACCCGTCCTCCTTTATGAAATAACACAATGCACACTTCTTCTTTAAGATCATAAAATGATCTGCCGACGTGCACGAAGAGCTGTTACAAAAGGCACATTCAAGCGCGCACACACACACACACACACACACACACACACTCACAAACCAATCATTTAAGGTCTCCGAAGCCCCGGTAAGCTTCTGTAAATCAGCCACCACCCGGCAGTGAGTTTTATCCCCGCTCTCTCAGTGGATGTTGGGTTATGACCCGTAGGCAGGAGGTTATTTATTGCTTGTCTCAGCCCATGTTGACTCCCAGCCACTCATCTATGGTTCTAGGCTAATAGAAAGCAGCACAGGGTTGTAGATCTGCGGGAAGCCCTTTCAGCTGCAGGGACTCGGCTCGATAGTCTCCTTAGACCTTCGTCTCCCCAGGTTCTTAAAATGCTCTCTATTCCACAGCTTTCTTCGTCTGCTTTTGTCTATAATAATGATTGAATAAAGAAAGCCACAGCGAGTGAACCTGAAGTGAAGGCGTTCCTGTCAATCAGTGTGAACGGTAAACAGAGGGAGGTAGATAAAGAGCTGAGAGGCCCCTATAAACCAGATACCCTTCCTAGAAGCTGCTGGCAGGGCTGATGGGATAAAGCCTGCTGGCCTGCCTCCTTTTCAAGTACCCAACATCTCTATTCTTGGAGACGCTATGCTGTGATGAGAAGAATAAACTTAACTGGACATTCTAAACAACCTCCCAGACCGCGCCTCGTAAACTCTGGTCCCGAACACTGGATCGCTGGGTGTGTCTTCAAGCCCAGCGGTCGTTTCGGAGTATTAAAAACACTATTTTTGTATATTTTCTGCATATTTCACACAGTTCACAAGATCGATTTCCGCTGCTCCTCTTGACGATGGCATTTCTTACCTTGCACACAGCTGCCGTGACACAATCTCAACAAGGCCGTCATCCTTTACGATGGATGGCCTAACCCCAAACTGGCAACTTCAGCCTCACCGTCGTTTTGAAATACAGACCCTGTTGCCATTTATGCCGCACCGACAGCAGCCGACAGTAAAGAGGAACGGCCAGAGACAGAGGATATACGACCAGGTCCTTGAGTGATGACAGCGGCGATAAGATGGAGAACGCTGATGTAATAGAGGCAAGGCCACCGGCAGAAAATATGAGAGCGACTATGCACGATCATTACTCTGTTAGACCTAAATGTACATTTAAATACTTAATTTCAAAAAATCGGAGGCGTGTTTGGATACATGTGCCTCTAGAACTAATGGAGGCGCCAAAAAATCATCAGAAAAGCATTGGCGCTACGTCATTCTCTAGAGGTGGGAGAAAAATCAAAAGGAAAAAAATTAATTAGAGGTATATTTCCATACAAACCATGTCACTGAGGAAAAACGAATCGACATCGCCCGATCTCAAACCGGCCCGGACCGTTGGAGAGCGTTGAAATAGCGGCTTTTAGATGCTTTAAAAAGAAGCTCTGCTTGTGTCTGGTGGCAGCTTTATCGAATCCCTCAACCGTGTGCATTACTGAGCTCTTTAAAAACAAACCTTTTCACAATGTTGGTTCCATTCCAGCAGGACGAACCGTCACCAGAGGCCAGCTCGCTCACGCACAGCTGATCGGCCAGGCCGCCATAGTAGGTGCGGTACAGACGCAGACTGTTCAGAAAGTCCCTGGGAAGAAAACGAAACACAGATAAATAACTTGTTTAACGATGTGTTTTACATCTTAACCGCACACTTAATGACGCTCTCCTTTTCCACGCACACATTTGTCACCTTTACCCTCGCTTACCTCCTCCTGACAGCCAGCGTCTCCCCTGGCACTTTGACAGTAGCTTTAAGTGGGATGGATTCTCTGCTGCTGCTGTGCTGGATGATTACCGGCTGCGCAGGCTTCCTGCTCGGCGGGCCGCACAGTTTGTACACCTATAACAAACAGAAACACTCACTTTGAATCTTGCTAAACTATATTTGCCGGCCTATTTGTGCGATAAAGCATATTTTCTGCCATTAATACTCCATCTGCGGCCTGCGCAGCTGTAGTGACACCAAACAACCACTAGATGGGGATGAGGGTTCTCTTTGTGTTCAAGGTGTGTACAGACACGCAGATAGAAGTAAACAGTAAATCTTCTTTCAAGGATGAGCGGACCTGTGCCGAGAGGCGGGGCCCATTTTTCTGAGCATGTCCAACAGCACCGTGAAGCAGCGTGTGAACTCCCAGAAGCACTTGCTCTAAATCCTGAGGTCCATGCATCCGTGCTGACAGACCCTCCAGCGAGCGAACAAACTCCCTCCAGTGGATATCGATCTCCGCCATGCTCGCCAGACAGCCCCGCATCACATTGAGGCAGTAACCCATGCAGGGCTTGGACTGGGTCAAACCCTGTGGAGTAAATTACTGAAATCAGTGGTGCCGGAAAAGACATTCATTCACTCAGATCTAGAAGGTCACTTTGGAGGCGTGCAGCTACCTGGCAGTGAGGACAGTAGTGCATTTTGAGCAAGGCTCGCTTGCATTCGCGGCTCATCTGCAAGTGGTCCGTGGTGTTGATGACCTCAATGCCCAGATGCAACGCCTGCAGAAGAAGCTTCCCGGAGACCCCGGAACGAGCGATCTGATCAACCAGCAGGCCGGGCGTTCCACCAAACGGTCTCACATCACGGCTGGAAGACCGGACGCATTCAGCGTAGCCGGACGATATATCGCCGAGGCCTGGGTTGATGAGGTGATTGTAGACGAGTGGGAAGAGAGCATCAAAAAACCTCTGAACAAAGTCGTCAACGTTGAGCTCAGAGCCCAACAGGAAGAGGCTGACATCGGTAAAGAATTCCCTCAAGGGGCCCGCGGCTTGCTCGGCCATGTTGCCGTAGGAGTCCCTGAGGATGGCGTTGGTGTGATTCTCTGCCTGTCGCATCAGGACTTCGAAGGCGTCTGTTGGATGGACAGCAGGGGAGGAAAAGAGAGAGAGAAAGAAAGAAAGGCAAAATGATTACAGAGAGCCTGCGGGACATTTCGGCACACTGTCAACTTTGAGTTATGCCGTCCTTGCTGCGATTGGAGACGATGACGTAAAGAGAAATGAAAGCCTCAAGACACACGCAGTCGGAGCACTTGAGGTTGAAGCTGCTGTGCTGTAATATTAACAATAATATGAAGAGGGCTGTTTAAAACCCAAGGCCAACACTCATAAAGCTTCAGGGAAACAATTTGTCCTTGCTTTTGTCAGAAGCTGAGCTAATAGAGACAAATTGAAAAGAAGACAAGTTTTTCTGCCATGATTTCGGGGGGGAGGGGTGATCTGTACCGAGAAACTACTTAAATTAATACGGTTAGTTTCAATTATTATCAATTATTTGAAATTGCACCTTATGCTGCAGCCGGCAAGAAGCAAAAAAAGTCAATATGGATCGAATAGTTGCTGTTTTTCAAATTTCAAAATAAAGGAACGGCCTCATTAAAAATAATAATAATAAAAAAAAACAAAAAGGAAAATACTTTAGCGGCTTCCCTTTATCCTTCCTTCTCCTTGGCTTTTTTTGTGTGTCCGTTCATACCCGAGCCATTTCCATTCTGGCATCATGTGCTTGTCATGAGTTGTGAGTCAGAAGCTGGGGCTGAGAATCTGGTTGGGGGGTCGGTGGGTGACTGGTGTGATGAAGGCTCCAGACGATTGAGCGATGTACGATTTGCACTGATGTTGAAAGAATGACCGAACCCCACCCCAAAAAAAAGGGTGACGGCGTGGGGGGGGCTCAGAGGTGTGACTACAGGTCTAAAGCAGAAGCGTTAAACACAGAGGCACCAGAAACAGAATCCAATTAAAGGTCATTCATGATCGGACATTAAAAAAATCTAAGCATTAAAAAAGGAGGGACTGTGTAAAGACGGCATGAATGAAAAAGACAGGTGAAGGTGTTCCGACAAGCGGAGAGAGAGAAGCATGCGCTTCAGGATTACAGTTAGATTATTGGCGCCATCGGGTGAATGAAGTAGAACGATGGGCCCCCACGGGGATTACAGCGTGTGCCTCGCCCGTCATTCCACATGAGGAATATCTGTGTTTTCCTTCTCCGACAGGGTTCCGATTGTAGATTCTAAGAAATTAATCTTGACATCGCTCATTTTAAAGGTTTCCCCCCCTGTGAAAGATGGATAAGGGCTAACCATGAAAAGGAATAAACTGATCGGTAATTCTGCTGTCTGAACAATGCCGATGTATTAAAGAACGCCTACGAAGGAGTTGTTGCTTTTTATTTCTTATTTTTAACAAAGGGAAAGTGTGAAGCTGCAACTCTCGCCTGGGGGGCCAGACCAGCGGCCCAGCGGCCGGGCCCCTGGGTAAGCCTGAGGAGAGAAATACTACAAGAGGGAAAAACTTGTGATTAACCAGATTTAGAAGATGAAGCTTCATCTTTTACCTCTGCGAGACAGAAGTCCAGTTCTGAAGGCATCCCCATTGATGATTTTACCGTCTTTAAACTCAATGATTTTGCTTCTACAGATCTTCTAACTTTCATATTTTTGATTCTCATTAAACTAGATTTCAGGGAATCTATTATTGACGGATGTTGATAAGATTAAGGGACACAGATGGAGCTTTCAATCTTGTGCATCATTTACAGTCCCTTTTGATTAGAACATCTACCCGTCAACCTGCACAAGGCTCTCCCTGAGCGCATGTTAAACAAATTCTGATATATGAACAATTAATGTCTGAAAGCTCGGGAATAACTGGCTCGAATCCAAATATATTGGCTTTTTTTTATACCATGAAAAAGGTCCAACTGATAAATTCCTGAGTTGCTGAGCATTTCTCCATATCCGAAAGGCTTTTAGATTTGATCTCATTTTGTTCCCGTCTCCCATAATTACATCAATTCTCATTGTCTATATTGTAGGATGATCAGGTTAACTGTGACGGGAGTGGCTACCCAAGTGATGACTTATACTTAAGGTAAAAGCTTATATATCGCTGGTATAAAACCAGAAGAAGAAAAAATGCTTTTATTTTGCTTCGTTATGCCGTCTCTTGCGTTTGTGTCCCTCTGCATCCAAATTGTTTTGGGAAGTAACCAGGACACAAATACAGATCAAGCATGAGATGCAGACACAAGGCAGTTATTTATCTGGGAAGAAAAAAGATGCAATAATTTTAGCATGACGCTGCTATAACGTCAAGTAACTGAGAAAGAGGATTGATTTTAAAATTGTAAGGTGTCCTTTTCACCACCAGAGGGAGATATTACTTATTTTTAAACGTGGGGAATTTGGTTCAGCAGAAAATAAGTGACCAGCCTGTTTCAACGAACCAACAACCGTAGTCCATCGTCTCTGAAAACAGTAGAAACATTTAAAATATATATATTTTACATTTCATCTAAATCCTCAAACACACTATAACAGATTATTATTACATTACCACACACTCCCATCACCCGTTTTTGTTCAAATGTTACTCCAACCCACTAAAAACGAGCCATCGAGTAGCCAACGGCGGTTTGTCTGTTTGCAATTAGAATAACATGACGTCAAAGACAGAGAAATCATTATTTAACAAAAACAAGGTCTTCAAATGTCCTTTACAGATCCCACTGGCTTTGCTGCATGATTCACAACTTCACAAGCTGAAAGTTGAAGCCAATCAAGAGATTAGCCCATAAAAAAGCTTGAGGTGCATCAGTGCAGGCGTGACTGCGTCAACCAGCCAGTGTGTGTTTGTGTGCATATATTGCATTTACATTCATAGTAGTGTCACTGAAGAAGAGGGCCAGTCAGCTGGATGAGAAATTAGACGCCCCCCCCCCCCCACCACCACCAGAGTAAGCAGGAGCTGGGCTATTAAAGTGAATGCTCCATATTGCATCCCTACACTGTATCCCCCCCCCCTTGTTTGAAGCTTCACATGTTCCCAGGTTCGGAGCGCTCACCTCGGTAAAGGCGGCCTTTATTAATGTGATTCATCCTCTCTGAATGGCTGCGACCACAACAGAGAAGCCCAGCGACATCCGATAGGCTGCAGAAAAGGCTATTCTTCATCCAGAGAGGATGAGTCAGTGGCTCCGTGGGGTCACACGCTGAAAGTCAATGACTTCCAGGGAGGCACCCGCGGCACAGTCAACAGGAAACTATGTCTTTATTGTGTGGCATGAGAGGAAGACGAAAGCACACGCTTTGTTATCCCAGGATGAAATGACAGGGTTTGGTGCACGTTTGTGGTAAATAATACAGCCGAGAAGTCTTAAAACTCAAAATGAGAAAATCTGTTAAAAAAAACACAAGACACAGATGCGCAACATTACTGGAAATAAAAAAAAAACAGGATGTGACCAAAGTGACATGAAAGGAAAAGACTAAATATCCCAAAAATGTGTAGAAATAAATAAGTTGCAAGAACTGTGTGTCACATTTCACAGAGTTTCAGATGTCGATGGGCTATTTCCTGTTACGTATGGACAGGGTCCAGATTCACCCGGGCCAGTAGCAAATTAGATTTAGCAGTGGTGCAGTGGGTAGCGCTGTTGCCTCACAGCAGGAAGGTCACAGGTTCAAATCCACCTTCGGGCCTGTTGTCCCCATGTCTGCGTGGGTTCTCTCCGGGTTCTCCGGCTCCCTCCCACCAGCAAAAACATGCGAATTAGGCAAATTGGTTGCACTAAACTGTCATTAGGTCTGTCTGTGTGTGGCCCTGCGATGAGCTGGCGACTTGTCTAGGGTGTACCCGGCCTCTCGTCCGCATCCTGCTGGGATAGGCAGTAGATCCCGGGGGCCCCCGATGTCGGATTAAGCGGTTATGAATAGTTCCCGACCGAGTTCTAGTAAACACATTTAAGCTGTTGGATAGACAACAAAATAAACCGGCCTGTAATCTCTGCACGTTCACGCCGTTGGAGCGTTCATTCGCCAAACCCCACTGAACGCACCGCCGTCAAGGTTCTAATCATCTCGTTTGAGCTTTTCCGTCAGAACTTATTTTTCACACAGGCATGTTAGTTTGCGAGCTCCGTTATCACACGACTCAGAGCTGCTACGAGGAAGCGCCTGGCAACCAACGACAGTCGAACACGGGATGATGGGCCCGGCTGCAAGGATGGAAAAACGAAAAAGAACAAATGAAAAGACAGGACGGTGACAAGAAAGCAGATTAGGCAAATGAAGGAGAAAGGCTGGCAGACGTCGCTGATTCAGCAGGAGATTGTGAAGTGAAGCGGTGGAGGAGAGGAGAGGACTAATTTCACCTTGTAACCATGGAAACACAAACACAAACAATAAAAGTTCCTTAATAGCAAGAGGCATCACTTCAGTGAGAGGTTGAGGTGTGAAGAAAGGAAAGAAAGATTCCGAATGTGACGGAAAGATGGACGGAATCTATTCCTTTATCACGCTCTTCACCTGAATGACGGCGGGGGGGGGGGGCAAAAAAAGAGAGGCAAGCGTGAGGAGATGAAAGACAAGATCAACTGCGAGGACAAAACAGAGGAGGAAATAAAGTAAAGACAGAGTGAAGTGAAGGGGAAATGATGGGAGATGAAAGGAGCGGCGAGGCACATTACGGGTGTTCGGCCTGGAGTCGGCTTCGGGCTTCGGCTTCCCATCAGCTCTTATCTGTGTACTTCCTCCTCCCCATCAATAAACACTCTTCTCATCGAGGCACCTTAACAGATGGCAAACACAAACCGAGCCGGAGCAAATCCAGCCTCTCTATCTGACAAGACCAACCCATCACCATGTCGCCCCCCCCCCCCATCTCTCTCTCTCGCTGCTGCTCTCTTTTCTACTGAAGGCTTTAAAGTCAATATTTGTGGCTCTGTTGCAGCTCCCGAACACTTCAAACAGTGAACGCAGCCTTTCATACGAGAAGCAGAGGGGCTCGGTGAAGTGTGTGTGTGTCATATGTACAGGGCAAACACATTTTCCTACGTGCCCAACACACACACACACACACACACACACGGTTTAGCGCACGCTGACTCTTAAAGACGGTGAGAGAACACGCACAAAAAGCCCACAGATAAAAAGCGAGCTGCTGCCGTTTTAAGAGACGCCGTGAAATAATGATATCATAATAGAGCTTTCATTGGCTGTCAAAAGGGACTCTGTTTGAGGCAGTCGACGGGTTTCCTGCGGCCGACCGGGGGCCGTCGTCGGTCCAAACCGGAGGGCGTAACGCACAAAGCACACCAGTGATTATTCGACTGAGAACCCCCAGCTTTGCACGTGAATGATGCGGGGAGGCGCACTGGCATCGCTGCAAGGCTGATGTGTTGAGGCTGGCAGGCATGTCTGATAATGGAACCAGAGCCTCTGGGACGGGTTATGATTAGCAATGAGTTGATGATGCTGCAGGTATGAAGACAATCAGAGGGAGGACAGGACATTTAATTTGTTAACTTGTTGGCTCTTTCATTTATAATCACCACAGGATTCACGGAAAATGTTTTTAAATTTAAATGATGATAAAATAATCCGGTTAATCCCTTCTGGAAAAAGATAATTCCACTGGACGCCGTGCTGTAACAACATTCATTTGTCAGTCAGGCCAGGATACTAGTGATAAGCAGGAAAATTATACCATTATATCTGCCATGCAGGGATGAAGGACAGGAGGAGGAAGGGGGGGGTTGGAAGCAGACAGTAAGATTGGTGTGTTGGTGTGTGCTGCCCTGTTTAGGATTTCATCGCCAAGACAACTACATCCTAATCCCTGGGGGGCTCCTTCCTTACTCAGGAAGCACTTCCTTCCGTCAGACTGACAGAAGTCCAAGCTACCACAGGGAAAAAGAGAAACACAATCCAAGAGTCATTTCAGTCAGCTTGGGAAGAAAAAGCAACGTTTTCATAGAAGCTGCAGCGTGTTTGTGGCGAGGAGTTTCTTCTTGGTGTCGGCGATATAAAATAATCCCGTCTCATCGTCTGATGTGCTGCAGCAGAGCCTCAATCTGTGTCCGGTTTGACACTCATCAAAATGATTTAAGGATTTATTTATTTATTTTCGGTTTAACTCGAGGGCTACTTTCAAAAAGAAAAAGAAAAAAAGCCCATAATAGGCTTGAAGCATTCAGTTAACATGCCATCAAGTCAAAATAGCATGGCTCATGTGGAAAGCTGGGTGTCGGCCCGGGCGCTGCTGCTGAAAGCGCAAACTCTTTACCTGCAGAGTCGGCTCCTGCACGAGGACATCGCCTCCGCTGGTCTTCCCTGTGGGACATCCGGTGTAAATCTGTCATACAAATGCGGTTCCTGTTCAGCAGTCATCTAACCTGAACAAATGGCCCAGAGACAAACAGCCGGCGGCCGTAAAAATCTCCATTTCAAACGTGCAGACGCAGGAGACGATGTTAAAGTGCTGACAAGTGTGTGTATTTATAGGGCTCATCTCTATGCAGCGCGCGGATTCCTTGCGATGCGCGACAAAATTTAAGACGGCGTGCATTCATTTTGACAAGTGTGCACGACTGCAGATGTTCAACCTCTGCTGCACCGTACAGACACGCAAAACACGCATCACAGAATGATGAAGAGTCAGCAACCGGCTCCACATCCAACTCTCAGGGAATGTCAGGTAAGGATCCTGGTTAGAAATCTCCATCTCTAATATTGAATGCACAGTAGGCCGAAGCGCAAGTGTACTATCCCATCCGGATGAAATCCGATGGTACGATAGAGAGCCCCACCCTGCATGATTGTGCCACAGAAATGTAAAGAGCAAATCATAAAAACCATACAAGGAAATTCATGCTTTTGCTTTCCGAGTGGTTTGATATCAATCATCGTATCAATCCTCTCATCACTCATAAATAAATAAAAATGGAAAATGTATAACTAAATACGGAGAACGGTAACAAGATAGGAGACAGAGGCGGGGGGGGGGGGGGGGGGGGGGGTTAGTCAGACAACTCCTGGATTGTTGAGGGGTATTGACTCCGTATAATCCTGCTTCCCTCTAAATCCTCATCCTCTGACTTCAAACGCTGTGCAAAGACTCTCAACAGAATCTGGCACCTTCCCAACTTTCTCTCCGTCAGTCGCTCATTCTTCTCCTTTGCATTCTTTTTCACTCGCTGTCCTCCCCTTGGATCAACTGTCCAGCCTTGAATCACAAAGCCAAAGGGCCCAAAATGCTGGAGAGATCCTGGAGGATGAGGGGAGGAGGGGAGGAGGGAGCCGACAATGGCCTACGGGCTCCAGACCAAGTGGACAAAGGGTCCGGGTCAGTGAAAGGAGCAGAGAGCAGGTTGGGAACAACTGAAAGTTGTGAGAATAAAGCAACGAAAACGTCTTCTATTTATGCAAGCATTCATCATGTACGTTCTCACCGTCTGTGCTCGGGAACAGATTAGTCTCTGTAGAGGACCAACCGGCTTGAGTTTCAAGTTTCAATCAAAATTACAAATTTTGTGAGAGCGGGTGGGGGGGTTAAATAGAAAATGAGAAATGACATTTTTACCTTTCAGTCGTTTTACTGAGAAACTTCTTTTGTTTTCTGTCCTCCTTTACTCCAGACCTAAATCCAAAAGTAATGTATTTTATCTATCTCAAGCATCTCCAGAGACTTTTTCTCAGACATTTTCCAGGAGATATCCATGTGGATATATTATAGCATCAGGTGGGGTTGTTTTATTTTGGGTTTTTTATAACCACATCATGTTTGATATAAAAACTAAACTAAACTCGGCCTATATGTCAGACAATCTGGAGGAATGTTCATTTCTCAAGACAAAACATCCTAAAAACGGACAGTCCTATAAAAAGCTGCATATTTTCCCCCCCGACTGAGGCGAGCAGCCAATTTGTGACCGACACAGAAAGCTCATTGGAAGAAAACAGTGCGTTACTGTCGTCGGTGATGCAGCACTGCTCAGGGCTGGACACAGCACAATATCTGTCCTTGGTATGAAATTACTGTTTTGAACTTGAGATTCTCACAGAAATGCGGATTGCAAAGGAGTAGTTAGGCAAGTGTGGTGGCCGCTGCAGCGCTGCTTTTAGAACAACATTCGGTCCGAGCCCCCAGAATATCTTTTATGTCAACAGGAAATTGGAATGAGTAGCACTGCACAAAGAAATACAATAAAATAGCAGATATTTTTGGCATAATTACTCTTTTTTTAATCCGTCTCAGCAGAGTCATCAGCCGCCGCCGCTGCCACCACCAGCAGCAGCAGCAGCAGCGTTTGGAATCCATGTGAGGATCTCCGTTGCTGCTGCTCAGGACAGACGTCTTTCAATCACAGTCTTCTTTCTGACCCGATTGAAATGGGCTTTGTGTTTTCCCAGTTGTGTCGTTTACAGTCCTAATTTTCACCGCAGACTTTTCTCACAGATGTTGAAGCTTAATGTTGTGCTCATCCAAATACACATCATGTAAAGTTAAAACATTCTCAGCAATAATGCAGGACCTGCCTTAAGGCCTATGCAGATTTCATATGAATTAACATGAGGACGTCCTCAGGCAGTTCCCCCTTCAGAATCCCAAGGCTTCAGGCAGGACTCTTACCACGTCAGGGCAATTTCTTGTTCTAATTGATCTAATCAGCCCTAACATGGTGCTCTTACATCATGTGCCAACTAGGTCCTTACTTAATTCACTGAAATGGTCAGCTTTGAAATCTCCTTCGTCTCATCAGAAGACGATCAAACCAACTTTACCGAGTCCCCTTTAGTGAGACGGCCTTTTTTTTTGGCACAACGTGAATTGCTCTAATTCGACGGCTGAATGTTTGGATAAACTCATTCAAGCCGTGGCCTCACAGTAAAAGATTGGCGGCAAACAGGAAAAACAATTTAGCATTTATGAGCTCAAATAGCAAATCCCGAGCCCGATGGAATGGTCGTCTTCCACGTCCAGGAAACCAGCAGCCGTTCCCGTTTGATCTTACGTTCGTCAGCGACGCTTCGCGCTCCTGACAAAACAGCAGCTCACAGCAGGGCAAATAAAACAGCAAGGGCTGACGAGCAACCTCTGCGGGACGCCTCCGTTTCATGTTACCCCAAACTGTTGTTTCTTCCCAGGCAAAAAAACCAACATGACATCACCTGTTTCAGACATGCGGTGGCTTCCTGTCGCAGAAACTGAGACTGTTCTAAGCATTCAGGCTTCAGGTGAGCCGTTAGCATAGGCATTGCCTCGTAAAATAATAAGTAGTTTTGCACACATTTTTGGAAATATGCTTGATGGTTTAGAATTCAGAGCTGCCGGTCGGTGGATCATCTGTAAACAGATTTGACTTTAGCAGACCTCCAGAGACGCCGTCCAGGCATCTCATCGCCTGATTCCGGGTGGGTCCCGCCTGAGTTTCAAAAGGCTGCAGGGATTACACAGGTTGGTTGCCATGGATGTGAGAAAAACTTGTGCAAGCCCACAGGATGAAAAAAAAAAGTCTCCACTTAAGCCCCCGCTCAGTAGGCGCCATACTTGTGTGCCGTTGACGCCGTGCGGCAACTTCACAACCAATGAATAAAAAGCACAAATTCTGACCTACTGACAGACCAGGAGCAAGAAAGATAAGGATACCTGCTCGATAGCATGCCATTACATCAGACTTTGTTCAATCGCCGCTATCTTTTGGATTAAAAAAAAAAAGTTAAATGATGCACCTCCCATTGAAGAAGCAAGAAAAATGTAATAAGCTATTACTAAATTTAGATGGGCTGATTTACTTTCAATAGTCATTATGAATGTAAAGATCTTTTTTAAGTGCACAGAACAGGAGCATCAATTCCCCTGGAAAACAACATTAATAGAAATTTATTAGTTGCCGTAATTTCTCCTGAGCTTGTAATCGATATCTATATATCTCTATAATATATATACTCTTTTTTCCCCTCACCCCTCCTGCTCCCTTCAGCTGCATCATATAAAAGATACCTAATTGAAGGCCCAACACAAAACAAATGACCACATTAGCCAGCCCTCCCTTTTAACTCATCCTTCTTCCTGTCTGTGTTTGTAATCCATTATAAACCCAGCTTGTGCTGTGTTGTCTCTCAAATTACAGTGCAGGCTGCCAATCATTTGGAGGCTAAAGTAAGGGGGCTTGTTTTCCTCCACAGCCTCAGCCCGCCCTCCCCCTTGATTATCTCTCATAAAAAAAAGTCTGTATGGTGAAGCAGAACAGTAAACAGTACATTTCATTTCCAGAGGATGCATAAAGCCGTTGGCCTGACGTTCCGCTTCTCTTTAAGCTTGAAATCATCGAAAACTAAACCAACGGTTGCAGGAAATGAATCGCAACCAATTCACACAAATTAATTCAATGCCACTGGAGACTGTCCAGACAGGAGAGACAGACTTTATTTTTTATTTACTTCCTATACAGCTATACTCAGTTGATACATAAACTACCGTATTGGCCCGAATATAACACGACCCGACTTTTTCAGCCTAATTTCAGTGCAAAAAACACCGTGTTATATTCGGGCCAATACGGTACTAAACATTTTTGTCCCACCATGCTTCCCATCCATATGACACCATACTGTGTTTTCTCCATGTGACAAAGGCTTTTAAAAACTTCCAAGGCTGAATAGAACAAAGTCGAGTGGGTGGCTCTTTGGTGGTGTGTGTGCGTGTGTGTGTGTGTGCGTGTGCGTGTGCGTGTGTGCGCACGCGTGTGTGAGAGAGAGACTCAGTGTCAAGGACAGCATCATCTTTAGAACATTTGGACCTCTTTGGAGCGACACCAGCACCAATGAAACAGCAAGAAGAAAATGCAAGAAAGCAAGTCAGGATATTTAAAAAAAAAAAATTACATCAGAAGCTTTTCAAATGTACACACAACACTGTAAAAAAATATATCTAAAAGAAAAGGCTTTGGGAACACAGACTAATGACTGGCAAACTTAATCTGCAGAACATTGGATGCCATTTGTGTCTTAGAGGCCGGTTTCTGGAAGCAGACCCCAAATATTTGCTGATATAGGGAGCCGGTGTTGAAAGGGAACTCTGTTTAGTTTGGCCGGAGCAGCCACTGGCTGGCATTCCATGCATGAAACCATGAGCTCCGCTCAATTGATTTGGATTTATAAAAACACATACGAGGTCCTGCAGCCATTTTTGACTCGCCCTGTTTGAACAGACCTTCTAGCGAGAGCGCTGCAAGATATGCAAGATTATTTAGCACCATAGTCGCCCACCGATATCCAAAAAACTAAAAGCAAGCAATCAGAGCTGCACATTACTGCGCTACGATCGAAGTTACTTGATACGAGTCGCTCCCACATACGCTGCCCTGCTGTTGTAAAGATTCCCACTAGAGCGCTAAATGGTTAATAATCCACAGCTGGAAATAGACTCAAACAAAACTACTCCTTACTAGAGCAGCAGATGCTGCAAATGAATCCCTTTTTAAACAAAGATCAAGCAGTGGGGGTGCAATAAACACACTTTGCTACACTTTTCTGCCTTGGTTTATTAACGCTACAACGCAAGCCGAAGAATTCACACAAACGTCAGTTTCAGGGCCGTTTGGCAAAGATTTATCGACTCACGACTTGCTGCAATCATACAGATGGCTGTTACTACGACGACAGCCGGCTCAGAACAGGAACAAAAAAAATGAACCGCTGCCACGTCTTAATAAAAAAAAATTACGATTTATTTTAAAGTGGCTTAAGATGATTCTAGAAATTACTTATTGAATATATGTAGCAATCCAGACTATGACTTCGATCCAAGTCATTTTAGAGGCGACACATTTCATAATCTCCATCATAAACGCTGAGCATTTGAGTTCAATCCAAGAACCTGAGCAGACACTTCAAACAAATGATTAAAAAAAAAGGGCATTGCCTCTGCAAACCGCAACTAAAACACTGTCATCATGCAAGACTCTCCTAGAAATCATTTGAGTTCAGTAGGAGGAAAACGGCACCTTTTATTTTTTCAGAGAGGTGTCGTTAAAGTAAATTGGACTAATCATATGTCTTCATGCTCAACTTATAAACTCCGTATTTGTCGCCCACCCCGTTACAGCCGTTTAACGTGGGAGCTATCAGCTAGAAGAAGAGACAGCCCACGCCGGACAGGGACAGCAAACACACGGAGGCAAGTTGTTGCCTGTTAAGCCGGCTGGTCGCTGCCGATTGAAAGAACGGAAAGGAATAAAAAGCAAAGGAATAGAGGAAGAAGCAAATGTTGGGATGGACAGATCCCAGTTTAAAATTGGATTACACTTAATATAAGACTTACTTTTTAGTCAGGATGCATAACAACAACAGTAAAGCAGTAAAAGCCCAAGCAAACATTACCCTTACAAAACAGCCACAGGAGGAGGCGGCCTATCTAATCTCAAGATCGGTTTGCAGGGGTAGATCTGGGACCGGGACAGACCACGCTCCGTTTGCTCTGATGTGGACGCACACGAACTCACGCTGACTCATCGGCTGTGTTTATAGCACCCACACAGATCCCAACTCCTGAATCTGTTTCATCTTGTAAAGACACACACACACACACAGCTATCTACACGCATACACGGAAGCATCTTCCTACCCTGAAATGCAGCCACATTACGAGCGATGAGGAACTTCAGGCTGGAGCTGGACGTCTGGATGAGGTTCTGGATGTCTCTCCGCGCCGCCACCTGGTACTTCTCCTCCATCTTCCTGGTGCAGCAGGTCAGGTTTTTGGACGTGCACACCTGAAGGTCTACTCCTGAAAAAAAGTATACATTTTGTGTCACCGCATCGTAGGGAACGTAGACCGGATGACACCTGCCTTCATTCGCTGGCGTGACACTCAGCAGACGAAGGTGACACAACCCTGGAGATTTGAGAAATGGGCTTTAAAAAAAAAAAACAAGGTGAAATATCAGATGGATTGTGGAATAGTGTTGGAATTTTGTTTCAGGTGTTCCACTTACCTTTGCACATTCCAAAGACATGCAAGTCAGGTGGACCTGACAGGCTAAACCGCCTCAAGGCACAGCTAAATTAGTGTCTACCGTTTCCATTATCTGTTTGACAAGTTGGCAAATTAGCGTATTCCGTAAATTCCCCGGGAAAACTGTACAATAGAGACATTTCAGTGAAAACCACAAAACCACAAAATCCAAACTGACGGCTCGAAGACAGTGAAACTGATCTTTCTTTGGAGACACGGCGATCCAGAATGACCTTTCCCAGGTTCTCCACTGCAAACAACTGGAAGCAATCTACACACAATACAGTGATGTTCAAAACACCTTAGAAGCGGCCCAAAACTGTGCAGCGGCCTCTCTGACATGCCCGGACGAAGCGTGGAGGGCTGTTTCCAGAGACGCTATCAGCTCCCTGATAGCACGAGCAGGGAGTAGAGAAGGAATTTAAACTCTCCCAGATGAAAACAACTTGAAAACAATCCAAAAGAATTACTTCAACTTCCAACAACGCAGTCTGCAGCTTTATTGGACGGACCCCTGACCTGCTGGGCTTTGACCTGAACTGAGGGCTGGTTGACCTTGCACGGAAAAAGCTCTCCCAGATTCCAGGAATGTCTGAGGGTTATTTTTTTACAAGCTGAAATTCAATTATAGATAAATTCTATTTTAAAAAAAAATCACACTGTTGGATCGCCCCAGCTAATGGATCTCTTTGCTTTAATCCGATTCCACAAAGGATTTAAAAAATAAATAAAAAAAACATTTCCAAAGTCAAGCTGCATTTGTTCTTGGAAGACCTTAGTTGTGAGAGAAAGGTCAGCGGGGGTGCAGATATAAACAGGAGCGAGTGTTTT
The DNA here is from genome assembly GCF_040956055.1 of Brachionichthys hirsutus. Lineage (NCBI taxonomy): Eukaryota > Metazoa > Chordata > Actinopteri > Lophiiformes > Brachionichthyidae > Brachionichthys > Brachionichthys hirsutus. The sequence goes on from NC_090897.1 coordinate 3,269,677, forward strand.
TGCAGCATTAGCAGCCACTGAATTAGGAGATTGTGATTGCACGCACACACACGCACGCACACACACACACACACACACGGACCAAGTCGGAGGAGAGAGCGCCGATTGCATTCTGGGGGTTATTTAGGGGTTTTCTGTGAATGGATTGGTTTTACTCACAGCAGTGAAACGGAGAGACACGAGCGGTTTGTGGCCACGAGAAGGATTTACTTTTCCAAGTAAGCCCTCGTGAAATATCCACACCCATAATTCTGCCCCCCCTGAAGTCCTGTGGGGAAGGTGTCGTGTGGAATTACATTATGGATGGCGTTCAGAAAGTTAAGTGAAGCCTAGTTTACCCAACTTATCCTTCCTGTTTATCCCTGCCAGGCACTTATCTGCTTCAGTCAGCTGGAAGGAGAACTTTTCCTTCTTCATGAGCAACAACTAAGAGTTCCTGGTTCCACACGATGAAAGGAACACACGTTTCATATGCGCTGCACAAAACACCACAATAAACCTGGAAGTGAAACCCTGATGGGGGGCACCATCAAATGCAGCCGAATCCGACATCTCATTATGAGTGTTCTTACAGTGACTTCATTTCAGGCACAAGCAGCATCTCCTCGCATGAAGGGATTCCTTTGAAACATCTCAAAGAACCTCTCTTGGCTGTATCATTATCTTAACGCCACGCACGCCTCTGAAATGCGTTTTTAAAAGTGTGTTTCGTAACTAGAGAGTACCTTAAAGAAGACAGAAAATGACAGGTTGAAAGACGTCAAACGGGAGGATCGTGTTTGCGTTGCGTAAAGTCGAGGTGCCACGCTGACTGCGCGCACAGATCGGGATGAGGAATAACTTGCGTTAGGGTCGGTTCTGGAGAATTTAACCCAGACACCAGCCCGCTGACCCGCTTGGGTCGACGTACCTGTTCTGGGTCTTAAAGGCAATAACGTTAATTGATTTGGTCCAATTCGCCTGAGATGGAAAACTTTGCGCGCTTCGTCGCATCTGTTCGGGTTCCCGAAGCGGACTCCTCCACAGCAACACGCCAGGAAGAAAATGTAGTTCGTCCACAGCAGAGGCATCTTCATGAAAGTCCTCAACGCCCCCCCCCCCCAAAAAAAAAAACAATAAATCTGCCCGAAAGTTAAAATATAGTCCGCTCAGGTGAGTCCGGTCCACATTCCAGGGCTCAGTGTTCGGTACCGATCATTGGATGTGCACATCTGGGTCGGAGGAACGCACCGGAAAACCGTCTGAATCCAAAGAGACAAAGTTTCTGCGGAGCGACCCGGTTTAAACGCGGCATGCTGTCCAACAGGAGAGGCGGTACCTTAGCGTTACCTGCAACCCGCGGCTGGATGGACAAGCTCCGGCACGCGGGCCGACAGCGCCACCTGGTGCCCAGACTGCAGCTTTTATTTAAAGACGTTATGACGTAGGATCTGGATGCAGTCTGACGTCACTTCCAGTATTAATACTTGGAATGATACAGCATTGTGGACCGTTGGCCTCTCCTGCATTTTAGTAATTAAAATTACATAAAGATTAAACTTCAGGCAGGACTTGATTGGAAACTTTATTTTTCAATACCCTCTTTGCTTTAAGACGACTGAACGTTACCCAGTTTTGAAACTAGTTTCTCATCTCAAACATTTTGGGGGCTGTCGCGTTCTCAAACCAGGATTTAGACGGCTCGTTGTTTGTAACGGTTAACGCCGGATCTCAGGTGTAATGAAAGGGTCTCGCAGCTCAATCTCTAACAAGTCTATATTTTGGCATTCAACTGTGAGACTACTCCCAAGAAACATCTGCACTTGAATGGCCATCAAACACTTACGAGGGTTACTGCTGTTAATTTAATTTAGATTAGCACACCTTTTCAAAGCCAATGGGCCAGAAAGTTATTTAATGCAGTGGTTCTCACCACGCAGTCAGTTGATACTTTAAAACGACAGTTCTTCCAATTACAAATCACCAATGTAAAGTAAGAAATTTGAATCAAGGTCACTTACAATCTTCTAGATGCATCAATCTGGAATGATAGTTAAGGAAATAATTCCTACAATTATCGAAGTTTGAATCACGACAGCAAACATAAATGTTAAAACTTTACACTTTTATTACATCTATGCACTTTAAAATAAATAATTCCCATCAGTTGTCGCATGCATTTCACACAATCCAACAAGTCGAAGGGAAGCAGTCGATACGCGGCCGGCGTTCATCTCCTCGTTCCCACACAGGCCGGGACAAGTGCAATACCTTGATGCACACAGCATTGCTACGAATCCCCGCCTGCACAGGAAGGGACATCACGGATATCTTCAGTACATGCCAATACTCACCACGACGTTTACATAATCTTGATGAAAATTAATTCTGTATGAAGGAACATGTCATCAACCTAGTCAGTTTTGCATGGATTTGCACAGCAAACAAGTTCAAGCTGATGCAAACCAGCAAAACTGACCATGTGACCATAAGCAGCCAAGTCAATGATAGAAACCTGAGCTTCCCAAAGATGCAGTCAGTTAGAAGTACTTCAAGTGCTCACATTGCAGTAGATGGGAGAACACACTACCTGCACTATAAGCACTTTAATACTGCTGAAACCGTCACTGGAGGAGAGCTGGACAACGGCCTCCGCTTCTAAAGCAGCATTACACACGTCATATGCAACCAACCAGGTTGTGTTTGATGTGACACCCCCAAAACCAAAAGAATATTTACAAAAGAAAGGTGGAGAGCAAGCAGGCCACCATCAGTTTTGCATAGATTTGCACAACTCATCTATTCTTGTAGTGCAACTATGCAAAACTAGCAGAGAACTGCGAGATTTGTGCCCAATTAGAAATTAAAATGGTCTGGTGGCGCATATCACAGCCCCTTATGCCAGAAGGAGCACTTAGGGCAGTAGGTGCTAGTCTATTTCACTATCTGCACTAGATGCACCTTAGCACAAAGACAGTACCTCCAAACAACACGGCTACACCGGCGGATGTGCACGTCAGTGTCAGGGCATTGCTGTAAGTGCCTCCACTGCAGTAGGTATCGCATAGTACTACCTGCACTGTAAGCACTTTGACAATACAGAGACTGGAAGAGCGAACGCTCTCGAGCACCAGCGGAGACGATCAAACTGCTCCGAGCCGCGATTCTTTTAGGACTCCTTGTACGCCACAGCGGATCTGTAAACAACAAAAAAGGACACGCGTGCTAATTAGGATACGATTCATACTCTTCTGCACGGCAATGTCACAAAGTTACATCTGCAGATTGGCCCGTTATTGATACGAATGAGAGTCTCTCCATTTTAAAAACACTGCATGATTATCACTGCTTTGTCTCTCACAAGTTATTTGTTGCGTCTCCAGATGTTTTGATCCGTTAAAGCAGCACGAGGTCACCGAAAACATGAATGAGCAGCGCCGGCCCGCGTGCCCTGAGCGACACGGCGAGCGCGTGCGCAGAGGCTGGTGTTGTTCACCCCTCCCCCATCCATCTTTAACATGGCGCCTCGAAGTGCGCCAACGTTAGCGTAAACGGCTCAAACCCCAATCAAGCTGTGAGTCAACGTGGTGTTGCACACTGAAATGAGCAAGTGCGTGTGTCTCCAAATGAACCCCCCCCCCCGCGGCTTGCGGCTTCGGACCGGATAGCGAACACCGGCACCGTCCGTGTGGCGCGGCGGCTAGTAGCAAACAGCCGCCGCGCTGCTCGTCGGGCAGGCAGCTTAGCGTTAGCTTGACGACGGCACGTCACTCCTCGCGTTACCGCCGCCGCCGAGCCGCCAGGTGGAATAAGCAGAACGTCAGGTGGAATAAGGCAGAACGTCAGGTGGAATAAAGCAGAACGTCAGGTGGAATAAAGCAGGACGTCAGGTGGAGCTTTCTCCGACCAGACAGTTTAAAACCCGTGAAGCGAGTTGAGACGCACAAGCCTGGCGACGCTCGTTAGCCCGTTAGCCAACAACAAGCGGGGAGGGTTTCTAAAATTACAACGGTGAATTTGTTTTTCGTTGTGCTTTTGGTATTTAACAAATGGAAGAGTTTAGTCGAAACACTCACGCGTAAAAAAAAAAAAAAAAAGGAGTTACGTGCGAGTGCAACCCGCTGAACTATTATTAAGTTCATGCGGCTAGGCTAGGTATGCTAAGCTAAAACGCGCGGCCTGCTACTGCCCCATGTGCTACTGCTTTGTTCTGGGGGGCACTTTAACTCACACACCACTGCACTCGAGACGGAGCAACAAATTAAGCACATTTATAAACTTCATTTTCAGACGTAGGAAGCAGCACGTTAATACGAACTCGAGGATTAAATATCAAAAGGCCCTTTTTTCTTTCTTTTTTTTACAACTGCTTGCTAGAAGCGCAGAGGGAGAACGCTTCGGACCGCTTTTCAAATCTCCCTCATTTGCTCAATGGTGGAGCAGAGGGGGCTGCCATGCGCCTCGCGTTGCACTGTTTTCATCGCGACGCCTATCATTCGCGATAATGTTCGGGATGTGGCTTTCAACGTTATATTAAACCACGCGAAACGTGCCGTTTCAGTTTCAGACCACCGAAACTGAGATAAAAAAATTTTTTTAAAAAAACAATAACCCCGAAACGGGACTTCCTCGCCGCTAAACACGCGCTCGGCGACGCTCGACACTCACCAGCCGAAATCCACCATCTTCGCTCACTTGCTTCGGCTGCCGCGCAGCCTCTCTCTCCCCCCCCCCCCGACAAAAGGTGGTGAATAAATACGCAACTAAATCCCGAAAACTTTTCCACCGGCGGATAAAACGCACACATAAAGTGCCGAGAGGCGGACCGGGAGAGGATCTCCGACTCCGGCGCGCTGGTTAAAATGACTGCGGGTTGGGAAAGTGGCGCGAAGACGACCAGTCGGGAACCATGTGGGTGAATGAAGGGCGGCTCCCGGTGAACGTAAATATCTAGCTACAACCCCCAACTCTCCCTATTAGCATACATCAACTACGGGACTTCCGACCCACGTCTCTCCAGCCGAAGAGTCTCCACCTCCCCCCGGAGAGGACGAGGGTGAGGGGGGGGGGTTCCAGCACCGGGCCAAACCAACAACATTTATACGTGTGTGAATCGCTACAGATTTAATGTCGTTAAAGTTTTTTTTTACATCGAAGCCCGTATGGAAATATAAAGTAAAGACGACCTCCTTTTATGTCGCAGTTAAAATAATCTCGCTGAGAATGACATTTATTGGATTAATCGTGTTTTATTCTTTGGGTGTTCCATGATGTTCCACAAAATAAAGCAGCTAATTAACCTGTTGCTGTTCGTTAATCTGTTAAAATAGGACTACGTTGTTGTTGTTTTCACACAGAATAATTTCATTAATTTATTTTGAGATGAAAGAGAAACAGGATTTTGGTCATTTCAATTTTTCAATTTACTTTGTTACATTTTGACAGGCTTTATTCTGCGTATGGTTTAGATGAGGTTTGTGATTATGTAGAAGAAAAATATATATATATTCATGAAGAACACATCCAAAACTGCTGCAAACATTAGGTTAAATTTGATTAAATCTAAATGTGAAACTTTAATGAGTTCCTGAAATCAAACTCAGCAAACAATGATTTAGAATGTAGATGGGTCTTTAGCTTTTGAATAGTTTATTTATCTATTTATCTATGCATAGTTACAATTATTTTAATCAGATGTATGCAATCATCTAAGAGTCAAGTCACTGATCTCTAAAAATATAATTTATAATGGAGGTTTAAAATTGCAACAATTGTTTTTAAGTTAATGAAATAGATTTTAATATAAGTTTGTTGTCAAAACAGTTGTCTTTTTTGAAAAGAACCTAATTAAAAATACAGATATTTGCAGTGTAAAGTTTAAGAAGCAATAGTAATTTAAACTTCTGAGCGTTATAAAGTGTTTTGAATTAAGAAAGTTTTTCTGACAGTGTGTTTCCGAGTTCTCCTTCGTATTCAAACCAAATACAAATAACAGTTTTACAGCGCCCTGAAAATATGCTCATGCTTTGTTTCCACTTTTGATGAAAAAGGCCTGTATCATTTGGAAACTTAACAGCCAAAGGCACAAGTCATGAAACCACAACAGAGAAGTCCATTCCTGAAACAATTTTGGGGCTCCAGACAGGATATAAGAATCAGACTCAACACTATATTCTGTTCCTGTGTCACAGTTTAAAACCTTCCTCCGAACTTTTATTTCCATATGTGAGTCTACAAATTGTAATTAAATGAAATAAAATAAATACTTTACAAACGGACAGCAGGGATTGGTGCTGCCCTCCCTAAAACAGGCTTCTGAAATTTAAAATGCACAGGAACATTTTTGTGGACTTTGCTAAATATAACTTGTGTTTCTTATTTTTAAGTTTATCATGGGATGTCCGGCATTTTTAGCTTTCACTTGGATACCAAATAGTTATTCATTACAGACAAATTGTAAATAGAAAATTACATTCAAGATTTGGGAGTTTTGTTTATTTGTTTGCTTGCTTACTTTTTTTGAGGTTTTTTTTGTCTGAAACGGAATACATGACTCGCATTTAATTTTACAACATTTTCAGATGGAAGGTGTAGAAGATTTACTCAACTGGCACTCTTGAGGACATCTTGCTTTAACTGAGTACTTGTAATTTATGTCAATATCAACTTTAGTTTCAGTACATTTTAGTTTTGATGTATTTGACTATTTAGTCTACTTCATGATCTGCCACATAAACTATACAAAAGATATATAAAAAATCCTTACCTTGTTATCGTCCAGACGACCACGAGTTCTTGGCTGTTGGTTTTTACTTTGCACATCTTGTCCAAATAATTATTTGAACTATAACCTTACTGTTTTTTGGGTTTTTTTGCATTGTTTTACTGGTGCTTCTACTCAAATAAATGTCTTGAGTATTTATTTCACCACTGAATGCTGATTCTTCTGCTGTTTTAAGAATAAATACAACCAAATTGTCCTTCCAATGATGCGCTTACACACAAAACAAATATGACCATTACCTAAGTCATAGAACGTGGGTTTTTTTTTTGTACATTTCCCTTTGAGGTTTAACAACAAAGAACCCAAGATTGTGCAACAACAGCCAACATCTGAAGCTTCCAGATTTATGACCTTTGTCAGAATTGAATGCATTCTTTGATAACGTGTAATGGAAATCTATTGTTATAGGTTATAGAAATGCAGAAAAGGGATTTTACCTTCCAAAAAAATATTACTGGAAGTACAACATCTCATCGCCTTTGATATTGTTACGTAACACAAATCTTTGCTGATGCTAGGCCGATTTGACAAAAACGACCTACATTTTTAAAGAGCGCACAATTCTGCGGTTGATTCTTGTTGCATACAGAATGTTGAAATCCTGTGAACTGCCTAAAAAATATGACAGCGATACAGTATGGTAGCTGGCCAGCAGAGGGAAGCAGCAAACTAAATACTGTGCTGCATGCACCAAGTCAGGATTGCTGCTCAACTGTAAGAGGAAGCATTAACCACAACTTCCCAATCACTTGGAGATTCTGTTAGTTTAAACAAACATTGGCTTCATGCAACCTTTCAACGAGGAGAGGAGGATTTATTTCAAACAGATGGTGCTTATACATTTCATTATCTGTCTGTTGCATCCTCACGATGCTGCAAGTCAGACTTGTTAGAAAGTCCACAGACACATGATGAAGACGAATATTTAATGCTCTCTCCTCTGACTGTCCGACAAGTGCAAAGGTTTCTTCTTCTATTTTAGCTTTAGCAGCAGAACATCGGTTGTCATCTTTGGCCACACTGTGGGAGTGGGAGCGCTCAGTCCTAACCCCCCCCCCCCCCTAACCTGCCACACAAAGCCAGTGGTGGGGCTTGTTCCTCTACATATGGAAGTCAAGTGTTGTGGGATCGGGGGGACGGGGGGGGGGACGGACACACAGGGAGGTTGTAGACTTCACAACGTCCCATGGGGTCCGATAAAAGCTTACGGCTCTTCTTGATATACCGCCCCCCCGTCCCCTCTTCAGCATCTCTTCCTCTCTGCACAAAAGATTCAGAATCTTGGCACATGGCAGGCGCGAGTGCTTCCAACACTCAGGAAGATGCTCTGTATGATGTTGGGTAAAGATAAAGATGCTGGACAAGCATTCGGTGGACATCTCAGGAACATATAGGTCATGTGTTTAATTTTTTTATTTCTACACTATTAAACCAAGCAGGAAAAAATCCACCATGCTGGTAGCACTTGTAATAATCACCCCTATATAGATATAAGATCCAAAACATCCCCTCTGTTGGAGAACCCGATTCCTATTGCCTTTTTAAGAGGCCCAACCACATCGAGGCCCCTCCCACGACAGAGGCCATGAGCCCGGGGGTCTCTGTTTTTGTTCTTCCCATAAAAGCCTGGCCACCATTGTCTCCACGTGACACCCGAGGCCGGTCATACTCACCTCGCCTGACCACTGGCCATTCATCTGTGAAGGTTCACAAACATCTCATGGGGCCGAGGATCGCTCTGAGCGAGGGGGAGGAAGGACACATCCACAGATGGAGACGGTGTTTCAGAGGCATACGCTAATGTGTGCTGGATGCTAAAGGTAGCAGGATGCTAAAGTCATGCAAGAAGACAGCGATGATGATGATAAAGAATGCAGGAAGATTTAGATTGGTGCACTATTTAAAATATGACTTTAATCCACTAAAGGGTTTTCTTGCAAACCGTTTGCTTTTTTAATTTGAGCCACGCAACTTTCTTATTTCTTGTGCAGAGCTTCTTCTTCTTTTTTTCAGTGTCCCTGGTGAAAAAGAAGCTCATGCAAGCTGACAGGTTGAAAATGTGCGACATGATGTGGCTGAAGGAGCATGAAACACGGTCATTCATGAATGCCACGCACGGAGCCACTGGAAAAACCACCAGATAATTAAATCAGGAGTGATATTTATGTGGATAGAAATGTATTTCCTTGATGGATCATTTGATAGCTTGTAGGGAAATTTGTAAAGACAACAGTGCAGCTGTTCAACATGTTTGTGAGTTGGTGAGATTTTTTTTTTTTACAAACATTGTAAATCGGTCCTGTTTGCGATCTAGATCATTATGATAATAAAACATTGCACAAAATTCCTCAAAATCCTCCGCTCACACAAACTCAAAGAAATTGAATTGTGCATCTTGGACCGTGATGAGTTTAGACTTAGTTTCTTGTCAACCGCAAAATGTGTATTGTTTGGAACTGCTTGTTAGATTCCTGCTTATCTTAGTTCCTCCCAAAATGGCTTCTTGCATGTGAAAAAAAGTTCAATTCAGACACAAAATGTTCAAGGTTTGGTGGCAAAAGAGGAGTAAATACCGACTGGTAACAGTGCTGGTTGGATTTCACGGTTCACACTGTGATTTGTTCATCTTTTAACAGCTAAAATCAAAGTGTACTCCTCTTTTATTAAAGCAACAGCCCAGTTTGGGATTAATATCATCGCATACATGCTGAAGCCGAAATGTGTTCCTATTTAAATACGTGCCTATAATGATTTTAAACTCTCACTTCCTTTCAGCGGAGAGCGATGAATGGTAGAATAACTCTAACCTGCTGCTGCGATCGAACCACGGCCGATAACATTGTGTTCCTCAAAACGTTCCTGACCAATCAGTAATACAGCGCGGTCCTCTAAGCCAGCCGACTGCACCAAATTAAGCTTCCGCGGCTTCCAAACTGGTCGTTTTAACGTACAACACTCCTTGAAATATTAAACAGATGCTGTAATCACCGAATGGGTCCGCAGTGGCTATTTGCAAACAGCCCAGCGGCGATCTGAAGCCATTATGATCCGTGTTTCTCGAGTACAACTTAGAGAGCGTGCCATGATTTATCCATCTATTCCGATTCAAACATTCAATCTGACATTTTGTTCTTTTCATTTCCTGCCAGTGATCCATTGTTTCCCTCGTTCCTCCTTTCAGGGGGAGCTTCGAGCACAGACACAAGAAGGCGCGACTACTGAGTTGTTTTACACCATTTTAATCCCCGACATCTTTAACAGGTAACATTCACACGTTTACTCATTTGTCTTTAAGATTGGTCTCGGTGTTGTCTGTTAAAAAAAATAAAAACAGAAAGTTACACAATATTAAACACGCAGGTAAGCAGCCTGGAACGGATGGATGGAATCCACTGACAAAATCACGTATTTGTACTTTACTGAAAGGAATTTCAGAGCTGCAGCAGTTCAGCCATCCTTTTGCTTTTCGCTTTCCCGCTTTGCGGGGTCACAGGTTTTGCTTGGAGCCAATCCCAGCTGGCTACGGGCGAGAGGCGGGGCACACCCTGGATGCATCGCCAGCGCATCACAGGGACACACAGAGACAGACAACCACTCACACACTACTGACAATTTGGATTTGGGAGAAGGAAAAATAATAATCAGGGGCACAGAGTGCATTTTAATAAATAATTTCACATTTGCCATTAATGTAGGAAGTATTACAATCCTTTGATTCAAGTAACAATAACACATTTTACTTCAGTAAAAGTGTGCAATATGTTTATGAAAAGTACAAAGAAAATGAACGAAATGCACAGAAGAGTGCGTTTGCCGGAGTGTAACAGTAATTAATTTTAATTTGTCTTTGCTTTGATAAATTTGCTTTGTTTTGTTTAAACATGAAAAAAATACTGAGAATCAATCGATTTTGTTTTATCCAACGAATCATTTAAAATTCAAAAATTCAGTTCCTTAAAGTTTTTACTTGGCAAAAGCTGCAAAAATCATCACATTCAGTTCATTTAAAAATATATATATATTTTAACTGAATTGAAATTTTGACGGTCACATTTTTGACATGTTTTGCATGCAAATGCAAGAAAGCATAAAATGTCATGAAATGGAGGAAGTAGCTGAGTAAATGTATTTACCTAGTTTACAACCCACCGCTGGTATTTGCTCCATGCTTCCAAACAAAATGAACGAGTTCGTTCCTTCAGTACCTTGAAAATGAAAATGTTTCAACAGCATTCTGTGCTCTTGGATCAGTGTGACACAAAGATAACGCACAAATCCAGCCGGTAAACAGGTCTCAGATAAATTTCTCTCCATCTTTCACACCTGAAAACTGTTTAAAACTGCAACAATGAGTGTTTTCTTACTAATGTTGACCTGAGTGTGTGTCCCCCTCCCGACTGTTGGGATCTGGGCTCTGCTGGAACTGGAGCAGCGCAGACTAGACTTTATAGTAGATGTTGGTGGGGCTCTGGGGCGGTATCTCCTGGACTATGTACACAGGAGGCCCATAGTCGCAGCTCACGCGCTCATAATGATGGCACATCGTGCTGTCAGAACCCCGCAGGGGAAAGACGGCGTCGCTGCGGTCGGAGACGTTGTTGTCGCTGCTGACGCTGTCCCGCTTCGGCACTGCCAAAGTGTTGAGGGACATGGAGGCGGACTGCCGGCTCTCTGGGACGCAGCGATGGCGATGGTGCCGCCACAGCACGGCCAGCAGAATTATGACGACCAGAAACAGGATCACGCACCCGGAGACGACCCACATAAACGGTGCTGATTCTGGGCCAGCCCTGCCGGGAGAGTCTGTGTGCTCTTGATCCGAGCCGGTGTCTGCCATGAGAAGAGGGGAGACACACAAACACAAAAAAAAGAGGAGAGATGGCATTTTTCTCTTTAACTGCAACAAAATAATCCCCCCCATACACCAAATATATAGAACTGTAAAGGTCATTCAACCACATTTACACACACAAAGAACAATAGGTTGTGTATTCAGCCATATTTGGAGTTCATAGCCTAAAACATGCCAGTCTTACTCTTCATATCCCGATCTAAGCCGGGGGGGTCCTTGGCCTTGGGCTTGGGTCGTGTGAGGGGGAATCTGGTGGGAGACTCCTGGAATGTCGAAGGCGGATCAGACGAGCCTGTGATGTAAAGCAGGGCAGTTTGCATAGCAGCACAGCTAACACTCCCTCACCTTCCCCGTCATGTAGGCGGGGGCCACGTTAAAGTGGTGCCTTGATGATGTCTGTTGACTCGGGGGGTGCATCAAAGAAAGAGTTCTTTTGTTCTTAGTCAGTGTTTCTCAGTCATTCAGGTAGAAACGTGTCAAACAAGAGAAAGAGAACCCGTTTTATGCCCCAATAAGACCTAAAATGATCAGAATCACCCCTTTGACTGACTGAGAAACGCCATCGACACCCTCATAACTGAACACAGCCTTGATGTGAGATCCATCTGTGGGTCTGATGTAGATTAAAATAAATGATAAATGTCACATTGTAAATTAAGCCGGAAAGTGACAGGTCTAAACCGCAGAAACGGGTTCAAACAGGCCGATCACAAAGAGCTGCATCAGCAAACATTATCAAAAACAGAGGTTAATTATTCAATAATTTATAATGCACAGATCAAATACATTAAACTTCTGGAATATTTGAGTGGCAGAGCTTCTTCTTTCATTCTTTCCACCTCGGGTACTCATTTCTAAACCCACCGGATGTATCTTGGACCGTTATTATGATGACGGCAGAACGGAGAACTTTAACTTTGACTTTTACTCCATTACATTTTTATGTTAATACCAGCAGGATGTAACAGAGTACTTTTTTTCAATGACAAATTGTGTGAAAAGGAAACTTAAGCCTTTCCCTCAGGGGAATATATCAGAGAAATCCCAGCAGCGTCGACACGCACGTGGAGACGTGGCCTCAAGTTCGGCTACTGATCAAATGACATCAGATTCCCTTCTGGTGAGATTTCAATGAGCATTTTTATCAACCTTAAAAAGGCACTTTCTAATATAATATAATAGACACACTATTGTACTGATCCGTGTACCGTACTATGCGATAATATGCTTCTGTATGAATATTGTATTATAGAGAGATTTATTTTTGGAGCAGTGAATATGTTCATAATCTGTATGATTAAATATTTATACGCGCAATAAGAGAACAGGCCATAAGGTACTCTGATGTCATTAGATGGAGGGAAATGACCAGCAGCCAATCCGATGATTTCATCCGAGATAATGCTGATGGCTTTAAGCTTAAGGATTTTAGATCAATCTCTCTTCAAGAGACCGAACCGATGATCGAGATTATCTGACCCAAAGGGGAGGCGGTGCCATCGCATTAAGGCGCCAAACAATCCAATCATCTCGTTGCCGCGTCTCTTTTCTCAGTTTCACGTTCAGCTCCACGAACACGCTGGAAGGCAAAGACAAAGCACTCACTCTGGCCGACTCTCAGCACCAGCTTCATGGATTTGGTGCGACAAACGCCTCCATTAGTGTTGCCCAGACCCGGCAGAGAGCCCGTAGAGGTGGCTGGCATGTGGACAGAGGAGGCAGACATTCAAGGCGAGTTTTGCACATATGCACATCAGAATAAAATATGATCTAGCCTTGCCTAATTCCATTATAATCTCTCTGCAGAGCCTGTTGCTGAACGGTGTAATTCTTAATCCAGACAGATGCACGAAAAGCACGAAATGAAGATATATTCTCTGGGATTTTATTTTAGCCATTTGTCCAATCAAAAGCCAAAAATCCAAAGATTGCTGATTAAGCATCGCTTCAGATGCCCCGCGCCCCCGCAAAAAGAAAAGCAGAAAATTCTTGCATTTTAGGAAGTAATCAAAGAAAATCACGATTTTTCTCGCGATAAAACGTTTGAATTATCAAATCAAAACGGTGACAGATTTATTGCAGCTTTATTTTGCATCAATGGAGTAATTTATTTGTATTTTTATTGGTATTGTTAAATGTCGATGAATTATGTACTAAGAACTTTCAACGGAAACAAGACCGCAAGGGCTTTTTTTTAAATCCTCCTCTTAGACCGGATGTTTGGCTGGACTTGTACTGTAATACATGCTACTGTTTGACTGTACTTGTACTGCTCTAACAGTCTATCTAATAAATATATTCATCATTATCATCATCATCAGCTGTTTCGGGTGTAAAAAGGGAAATCACTGAAAATTTCCCTTTTTCAGTGAACCCTCTCCCTCTGCAGAAACACAACACACATTCCCGTTAGCAGCATTTAGGTCAGATAACAGTGTCTCACAGTCCACAAGCCACGTTGTCATGAAAGCCCCCCCCCCCCCCCATCAAATCTGCCTGATGCTGTAAAAGCCTTGTGTGATTTGGGGCGTGTAAAGCCCATACAATCACACTGCGTGCCGTCAGAGTGGAGGAGGATGTCGCTACGCGGTCAGACTCGCTCTCCATCTCACGCATCACTTCCCACTAAGATGCTGGTTTAGCCCAATAACGAGGTCACATCCTTTGATCCTCACATATACGGACGCATGGCGAGGGAGCCGAGGGTGACGGAACACGGTTACTATAGCGCGTATTCAAACACGGCTCCACCCGGTCGGTTTCCTGCTCGCGACATGCAAGGACGACAGCCATGGCGTCCTCCAGGTGTCATTCCTGAGGCTGCAAACAGTGACTCACAGGTGATGTAGTAATCCTTCCCCTTCAGGAACTCCAGACCCCACAGGTTGGGGCTGAACTCCTGGAATTTAAAGGTGAATTTGACATCCTGATGAGGCTTGTCGCAGTTCAGCAGGGGTGTGTTGGTGTTGTCCACGGCGCAGCGCTCCATCTGACTCCGGGAGAGCAGGTAAACGCGGTAGAACTCCTCCTTTGCCCCCGATGAAGCGTCTGCCAAGGGACACACAATGTCCATCTTGTCCCCTATCTGAGGATACAGGACCAGACCCAGACCCGGGCTAAATCTGTGTTTTAAATAAGGCAAGAGACGGATAAGGCAAGAGACGCAATTAAAGAGGGTAAAGACTTTTCATTCATCAATAAGCAGCGCAAAGAGGCGAAGCACAGTCCCTCCTTTAGTTATTAACCAAACGATGGCAGAAAAGTGCCATTAGTCAAATTATATAATAAAGTTGACTTCTTGAAGCGGGCGGGTTTGTTCGAGGACAGAATTCAGAGGTGGTCACTTTTATATCTGAAGCTTAGTTGATTTTGGCAATTATTTTGATTACTTATTAATCCTTTAAGTTTGTTCAAGCATAAAATCCCAAATCCCCAAACGTCGTCTTCTGAACTGAGAGGATTTGCGTTTACATATTTGGATTTTATAGGTGTTGGTGATGTGGAGACAGCTTGCTCAGATGGATGGTTTTAATGCTTAAAATTAAAATTAAAATACAAATACAAAAAGAAGCATAGAAATGGACAACGAGCAGACTGGAGGCTGGAAGCAGAGGAGAGCGGCGCTTATGACGTCATGTTCTGTTCACTTTCCACCAACACGCGTGAAAAGGTTTCCTCCACTTACTTCGTGTTGGAGTGACTCCAGTGGATTGACTCCATGGTGGCGGCGCGACACGCGCAAACGACAGCCAGCAGGATCACGGCACCGCAGCTCCGCGGGGAGGCTTTCCCCATCACAGGAATAACGCGCAGGTCCGAAGCGGCAGGGCGGAGGCGGGCTGGAAGCGGCTCCTGCTGCGCGCAGAGGACTCATCCCCGAGTCAAAGCCCGGCTCCACAGTCCTGTCCCCGCAGCCGGAGGAAGGATTACACATTGCGCGTGTTCGGATCAGAAACGCACGTATCGAGGGGAGAGATGGCGTGGAGCAGTTTGGTCGTCAGGTGACTGGCCGGCCCGCCCACTACGAGCACGTGGGGGAGAACAGTGCTGATTGGTGGATGGTGTTTTGTTTTGTTTTGTTTTGTTTTGTTTTGTTTCAGGTTCATAATATATTATATTCAATAAATTTACAACTTTTATTTTGTAATTATTGTATTTGCATTTAATTAAAATCAAGCATTTAAAAAAAATCACCTTGCATTAAAAAATGGATGTTGCCACAGAGCGAACCCCCTTTTATAGATAGATAGAGAGATAGATAGATAGATAGATAGATAGATAGATAGATAGATAGATAGATAGATAGATAGATAGACAGACAGACAGACAGATAGATAGATAGATAGATAGATAGATAGATAGATAGATAGATAGATAGATAGATAGATAGATAGATAGACAGATAGATAGATAGCTGCATGAGGAGGTTCTGGAGAAGAACAGTCATCTTTCTTCCCTTCTCTTGCGGGGCCGTCTGGTGATGAACAGAACGATGAGTGAACGCCGTGACTCAGACTTCCAGCTCTACTGTGGAGTCATTTCAATAGAAACCAGAAGTGTGAGGAAAATCCTTGGATCAATACATCGGAAATCTATCGTCACACAAAATCCTCTTTAAAACCACAGGCGACGTGACTGAAACTCAACGCGGGTGTGAAACACGTTTCATTTGGTGGATCAGCTAGAAGTAGCATGGATGTTTCCATACAAGGTGAGCAAACATAAGATTTTAATGAATTATTTGATTCATTACAATTCATCCACATTTCATTAGAAACTCTTCTTCAATAACCGAACTGCAAATTAATATATTTCCAACATGAAATGAATTTACAGTAAGTACAAATAACTCTCTGTGCACTTTGTTTGTTTTAATTATCATTATTATTTCTGTGCAACAAATATTCAACAGCAAACACTTACGTAAGAAAAAATGAGGAATCACTGATAATTAACATAAATGTGAGGTTAAAAAAAATGGCGATAAAAGTACAATGATTCCGACAGACAGAATATTTCAGCAACATTTAACTGAAAATGAAAATTCCACGACCGCGACAGGACTGGGCTTGTTCATGTCAAGAGTCCAGATTCTGGTGACGTCAGTGTCCCGTTCGGCTGTCGTGTCCTCCCGGTGTGATGCTAATGCTAGCATGCTAGGCGTCTGTCAGTGAACAACCCCTATCACTGTTAGCATTAACCTCAACCCGGGACGAGTCTTCTTCATCGCCGCATGCTTTCACCTTAGAGCCGGTGTTCCCGCTCCGTCCTGCAGGGGGCGACACATGCGAGTTTATAATACAGTACGAACTGCGTTCCCTAATTGAATTTAAAAGTAGCTGGATATTGGTGTTAGTTTAAATACAATAAGACATTGCGCTTTTATGGAGAAACAAATTGATTGACTGCATAAAAAAAATAAAAATAAAAATCTATCTATGCTCTTACTTGTTCACACAATTGTCCCAATACTTATGGCACTGGATACAAATTGAGCATTTCCTCTTACCTTTAATCCCTCAATGTGACAATACTAATATTCTTATGGCTGTTTTTTTTTTACGATCCACTCCCTGTAATTCATGGTATGAACAGAAATGTGAACCCAGATGAAGGCCCACTGATATTTAAGGGACTGGGGAAAAGTCCATGTCCATGTCTTTCTTTATCTCTAACTTCCCTCCAGAGACTTGTTGACCTTGAACGGGATTACCGTCCCTTGACTGTGGTGGAGAATCACAAGTAAGCTGAGGTATTGACAGGACATTCTGGTTGTTGTTGTTGTTTTTACAGTGAAGGTATAGCGGTATAATTACTGACCTGTCTCCATCCGGTGTCGTCTCTACTCTTCTGTCTTCTCTCCATCCTCCATAATCTGTTTTTCTCTCTCGCTCCCATCAAACACTAAAACAAAGTGTGGGTTCACGTCTCTTTTATACGTCTGAGTGTGAGTCATGTGAAATCCCCTGCTAACAGAATGACTGTGAAAAAGAAAAATCACGAAACAAATTTGCATCGAGTCACCATTCATCTAAAAATGTTGCCTTCAGAAGGGGACATTTCATTTCTTGGATTTTAAAAGGTTGTTTACGGTTATGCCAAATTGAGCAGCAGAGTCTGGCACATAAATGCTAACAGTTTGAAATGTTAAATACATTTTATGTTCCTGTGACCAACAGGCTGAATATATAACAGGAAAACAGGTGATATGCGTGGCTGACCAGTCGTCACTCTGCAATGAAAAAATGGACAAAATCATCCAAAGCGGACTTTTTTCTACTGGCTAAATATAAACAGCAACAGTTGGTGACCCATTGATTCTCAAAAAGAAAAAAAATAGATGAGAAATGTATGACAAACTGTGCAACACTCAGACATCCTTCAAAATCCAACTTGCACTTTCATAATAATAAGCTTCCCAAGCAGGAAAAGAGATGGGCTTTTTTTATTTCACAGAGCGGGGGGGGGTCACTTAGTTTATCTGAGAAGATACAGGATACAGTGGGAACTCTTGGAGGCATTCATTCATTCATTTCATGAACCGCTTTGTCTGTCACCGGGTCGCAGGTTGTGCCGGAGCCTACCCGGGAACGGCGAGAGGCCGGGTACACCCCGGACAAGCCGCCAGTTTCATCGCAGGGCCACACACAGACAAAAATCAGTCACACACACACACCTACGGGCAATTTAGTGTAACCATTTCATCTAATTCGCATGTTTTTTGGTGGTGGGAGGAAGCCGGAGAACGGGAAGAACACGGAAACTCCTTACGGAAGTCGGATTCGAACCTGTGACCTTCTAGCAACAGCACTTACCACTGCGCCACCCTATTTGGAATTACTTGGCTATATTTTTCTCTGTAGAAACGTGTCGCTAAAACAACAAATGACGACTCCGTGCTACTTGTCGTGTTCAGGGTCATGCGGGGGGGGGGACGGAACCCAGCTGGCTTTAGGTGAGAGGCGGGGTGCGGCCTGGACGACACACAAGTTTATCGCAGGGCCAGCACACAGAGAGACAGACAGCCATTCTCACACCTACACCGATTTACCTCCATTGCAGGGCATTCTGGTGGGTGGGAGGAAGTTAGAGGGGAACCCGCACGGACACATGCAGGTAAAGCCAGAGAGTGTTTACAGGGACACATATAGTGTGTCCTCAGATTAGGATTAATAAAGAGGACGACATTTGAATGTGCACAAAGCCACAGCCGTTCTAATACTTCTATATTTCTGCTTTTACTCGCCTTAACTCGCTTTGAATCGAGCCACCTGTAACAGTAAGTGGACAAGATGGCTTAGCCAGCTCCTGAAATGACATGAATTTCTGTTTGACAGTTACTGGAGAGTCACCGGTGGGGATTTCGATAGAGATGCTCTTCCACTAAATGACTGTGATCCTGCACACTATCCCCGTTGCGTGTCCGCATATGTTGGTTAAACCAAGCGACAAGTCACACTATTCTCATTCTCAGAAGACAAAAGGTGCCTCCCCATCCATTCTCAATACCCCACCCTGTCATGACACACTTTTATTACACTCATTTGGCAAAGCGCTGTCGTCTTTTGCTCGCAGGACACATCACAGAAATGAAGGGAAAAGGGTGAAAATGCACGAGGAGGTGGGGGGGGGGGGGGGGGGGGGAGAAGCAGAGATGTCTCAAACATACTGGAAATTCTCAATGTGTAATATGCCCAATCTTTACTTTCTTTCTCCTCCTCTACAGATTAAGAATGTAGAGACATGCCTGTTGAGGGACAGAGAAAGTGACATATATGGCCGCTAAGGGGAAGTCAGATGCAAATGTTCTTTTGAAGTTCGGCTAAAGGGGACAAAAAGGGATCTTTATCTTCGTCCTCGCTCGCAGCCTCGCCTACTTTCGGTTCATTTATGAGGTCGCACCGGCGAGACCAGAAATGACACCACCGATATGAAAGTCTAAAAAAGACCTGCTTTCTTTTAGTGTCTGTTTCTATGTGAAGAGTTCCATTTCAGCGTTTCCACGTGGGCAACCAGAGGCTCTGACGTCACCCTGTTCCCGCTGCATGTGGGATGCGCATGAGAGGAAGGCCCGGCATCCGATCGCGCTTTCATCCTGCCTCCTGTTCTCTGACGCGGTTTTCGTTTAGCGAGCAGCGGCTACTCCTTTAATCCAAAAATGAAACAAATGGTTTCTGAATGAACTTTATGAAGGGCAGAGACAGCGACAAAGGGCAAAGCTGTCTTTCATTCCAGCTCTGTCTGCCATACATGAGCGTAGGTCCCCCCCCCCCCCCCCCGACCAAAACCCCTGCATCTAAAATTAGCAGGTTTAAAGGAAGTGTGGGCGAGCTGCAGAGGTGGAAAGACCGGCGCTGGCTATGATTCAATTCCACAAGCTACTTTAAATATACGCACTCTTCTTAACTGTTGACCGATTGCATTATAATAGATGTTGCAAAGCTACATGAGTTCAAAATGACATGTCAGAAGAGTTGTTGTTGTTTTTCCACTATAATTCAGTTTCCAGAGCTTTATGTTTTTTTTTATTACAAATAATGTGTAAGACAGAGGGGGACGAAGGCACAAAGAGAAAAAATTTTAGAAAAAAATAATAAAGTATTAATAATGTGATCCATGTTGCTACGGTAGCCCAAAACGGACAAACTAAACATTTCGTGTTTTTGATGGCTTCCACATTTGAAGTGGCTACCGTGGGTGGGGGGGTGGGGGGGTGACAGCAGGGATGGCTATTCGCCTGCTATGTGAAACCACACTGATGTTACAATGCTCCGGACCTTTAACTTAAAATCACAAATGAAGTAAAATAATATATATTATTAAATGTTAGGAAAGTGTAAATTGAGAAAATATTAACTAAGTATTAAGATAGCAAACAATTGGCAAGTATTAACTACATAAACATTAACTGTTAAAAAAAAAGCATTAAATAAATGAACATTAACTGTTAAGAAAGAAAGAAAGAAAGACTTTCAATGGTTTCAAATTTACTTGGTTTATGAGATGAATATTTGCACACATTATTTTTGGAAATGAATCATTAAATTAGAATAGAAATTGGTTTACTTTTAGTGCAGTATAAGGTCTAGTCGCTTTGGAAACACGAGCATCAGTTGTCATGACAATATTTCTGGTACAAAATGCAACTGTGTTAAACCCACATAATTTGATCCATTTATGAAAGGCATTAGTTCAAAGAGAATAATGCGTGATAATTGCATTTTTGTTTTAGTCCCTTTTGGAGTCCACCCACCATCAAAGCACTTTTATTAATCAAACCAACCAGAGAGCTTGAGCTGAATTACCTCCACCAGGTAGAAGCTATTCAAAAGCAGAACATATTCTGGATCGTATTTGTTCAAGTCCATTTCATTAATATGTGCCTTAATGGATGTTGTTTTTATCTGTCATTAGTTTTCTCTTTTTGCTGATGATGCTCTTTTATTGATTTATTCTGTCATTTGCTGTAATTATTCAGATGGAAGATAAAATAAACAAATTACACGATGCAATTGAAAGAACTGAAGGTTTTGAGCTTATGTAGTGATAAAACCATGCTCTGCAAATATTCTATTCCAAAACGTAAAAGAAAACTGATAATAAATGTTAGTATGATATAATAATTCAAATGAAAAGCAGCAAATATCAATGTGAGATGAATCTTTTAGAGAGAGCACCGCCGGTTTGTTTCTGTCCATCAGCAAAATGCGTCTAAACTTTTTTTGGGTTTATTACAGTCTTATAATTTATAGGTTTGAATTAATACAGTCTGGATTTGTCTTTGGCGCATGAACTACTCCTTAAACGTTACTTAGCAAAACACATCAGATATAAAATATAATACAAAAATATGTCGTTTATAGTCTTACTCAAAGGTAACAATCCTGTTATGACAATAAAAAATCCTTGCAATGATAAGTCTACATTAGTCCAGATATTAATCCTTTCAGGCTGAACTTGTATTTACAATCAGGGTCCGATAGTAAAAGACAAAACAAACAAACAAACAAAATAAATAAATAAACATCTGACGCCAAAAAAAAAGACATGGCTGAAGATTTTCTTAATAAACAACCCTGCCATCTACTGGTGAAGAACAGCTATTGCAGTTTAATGACAACTGATTAAAAAAAATAGGAATAAAAAATCTCGCACAAATTTAAATGATCGTAAAACTCTAGTATTATAAAACATACATGTGATGATAATTGTATATATATATATATATAATCATTCATGACCATGCTAGGATGCAGTATTTAATATCTCCGTTGATTATTGACTGATGTTTATTGAATTTGACAGCATCATGCAGGGCGGGGTCTCTATTTTACAACCGAATTTCATCCAAATTAGATCTGGATTGTCGATATTATCAAGACATTTAAGAAAAAAGAAGGTGCACTGTGCTATCAGAGATAGAGCTTTCTAACAAGTGTCATGTAAACTGATTTGTTCTATCTTTAAAAGCTGAGGAGACAGATCCGGTTGAAATCGGGCTAAATGTTCACCCTTTGGAGAGTTTTCAGTTGAGGAGGAGCTCACCAGAGCAATAACTGCTGACTTCAGTGTTTGCGTGTTGTGAAAGAGCTTTGTGGTGATGTTTGATGTTGATGTGCGAAGGCGTTAAGAGACTGAGGGCAGTGTGTGTGTGTGTGCGTGTGTGTAGGTGTGTGTGTTTGAAGAAGATGTTTATTTCTTCTCAAAAAAGATCTATTTATTTATTTCTCAGCTTATACAAAATTTTGTAGAAACTTTTTTTTTGTATAAACAATTTGTCATTCCATGCCTGTCAGGTTAGGATTGATATTCTTTCTGAATATCAATCCTGGCTTTTCATTGGTTGAAAACTAATATTTACAATGTTCATAGATGGTCATAGGAAGAAGTTTTGCAACTGCAGGCGAGAGAGAGAGAGAGAGAGAGAGAGAGAGAGACTGCTCTTATAACAGCGCGTGTAGACACTCCTTCTCATTATCTCCTCCATTTCTCCCACACACAGCGAAGATAATAAAAGGTAAGGAGCCAACACTTTTATTTAAACTTCAAATGATGTGACTTTTTTTGACAGACTCTGTAGATGCAGATTGAAAAATGTCAATTTATCGACTCGCTGTGGCTTCTACAGTGAAAAACCCTGAACTCGAGAGGCTTTTAATCCTCTCAGGTAAGCGCTGCCATGCTGTCGTCATTAAACCCGGAGCGTTTGCAGGGCGAGCTCTCCCTGCGGCGGCACGCGAGCAGCTCGGCTGGAGGTGCGTCGATTAAATAAAGCTTTGGAGCAGCTGTGGCTGCAGGAAAAGAAAAAACTCTTTCTTTTCTCTGCAATCATTTCTGCTGGTCCAACACCTGATACAAGCACAGTGGGTCTGTGTGTGTGTGTGTGTGTGTGTGTGTGTGTGGTGTTGTGATGAAGATGATGGAACATAAATAAGATCCATGCACAGTCACATTCTGAGGACTTGTTGCTCCCTGAATGACTAATCCATGGATTTTAAAAGGTGAGAGGAAGGGCGGGTCCCCAGCAAAGTCACACAGGTACACCTTTAGAGGTAATAACCAGCGTTTCTTACATTCTTTCTCCCTCCTTGCATAAAGCCGACGTAGTGCTCGGCAGCGAAAACGAGACAAGGGAAGGAAATCTGCGGCGGCGTCCGACACGCACTGTGTGTGATGTGGACACGGGCTCGTCAGTGTTTCACCCAACGCATGTGAAATCCTTCGTGAATGTCGCGCAGCTTCCGTCTTAGTCAGTGAGATTTCACGTTTGTAGAGAAAGAGGCGTGAGAATACAGCGTGGCTTGTTCCTTTAAAAGTCTTCCGCCTCTGTTTCCAGAGCGTCTCCCGTTTCGCCATCACACACACCCCCCTCCCACCCTCCCTGTGGCTGATATGAATGGATCCCAGTTCCCTCTGCATGCAGCCACCCAGCACTTCTCCGGCACCAACAGCTCCTGGAAGGCGGAGGCCGTGAGGGGAATCGAAATCACAGCCACGCTGCTCATCTTCCTGGTGAGACATCCTCCGGGGATTTGACTCTCCTAGAATCAGCTTTGTCTTTGCTGCGGATTCCTTTCTCGTCCCCCGCTGCGTGCCGAAAGTTGCCGGGATGCAGATGTTTCTCTCTTAAACCCAGACGATCCTTGTTTTTCCTTTCAAACCGAGCTTAAACGAATGACTGATCTCTTCAGCTATGCGTTTACGAGAGTGGACTCATTATTCTCATGCCTGCTCTAAACGCGCGTCATCCTTTAGGTGGGGGTTCCTCTGAACGGGCTCGTGGTCTGGGCCCTCGGGCTGCGCAGCCACCGTCACCTGGCGCGCAGAGGAAGCTGCGAGGAGACGCGCGCTGCCAGCAGTTTCCGTATTTACGTGCTGAACCTGGCCCTGGCCGACCTGGTCCTGCTCCTGCGGACCCCCCTCATGTTGGGTTTTGTGGCTCACAACTACAGCTGGCCGTTCGGCCGCGTCTTCTGCCGCCTGATCATCTTCCTGCGGGGGCTGGGGCTGTACACGTCGGCGTTCCTCCTGTGCGCCGTGGCCGTGGAGCGGTGCATGTGCCTGCTGAAGCCCGTCTGGGCCGGAATGCGCCGCCCCCCCTGGGCCGTCCCTCTGGCCTGCGGCGTCATGTGGCTGACCGCCACCGTGCTGTCCGCCCCTTACCTCCACAGCGCCGTCCTGAAGGAGGTGAAGGGCAAACACCTCTGCTTGGAGAGCGGCACGTTCGACACGGCGCTGTTCGTCACGGAAACGGTCGCCGGCTTCATCCTCCCCCTGCTGCTGTTCCTGGGGAGTAACCTGGCGGTGCTGCTCAGGCTGCGTTACGCCGCGCCCCCCACACCGACTTCCTCCTTCAGCTTTTCCACCGCCCGCCGGATGAACAGGATGTACCACGTCCTCTTCTTCACCATGCTCCTCTTCCTGACCTGCTGGGTGCCCTACTTCTTGTGCCGGTTCCTGCGGGCCTTGGCGGAGGGACATCCCGGACGGTCCGAGCTGTATTCCAGAGCAAACAAAGGCACGTACGTGTCGCTGTTTCTGGTGTACAGCAAGAGCGCACTGAACCCCGTGCTGTACGTGTTCGCGGCGCGGGGCTTGAGCCGCGCCATCAAGGCCTCCTTGATCTCCACGATCGAACGCCTCTTCAACGACGACTCCATGGATTCCGTACGAAGGAAGTCGCTTAAAAACTCGCTGAAGAACTCACAGATGTAGTTTTTAGACCATAGCTCTCCCCCCCCCCCCCCCCCCCTCTGTTGATCTGCGTACATTTGCCACAATACGATGACATCTGATCGTCAGAAACTCACGATTCCTGCATGTGGGAGAGGAAGAGGAAGCAGGAGACAACAAGCGTCTCATTCCATAATGGAGCAGTCACGCGACATCAATCAAACCCAAAAATGTTCCAGCTTCTGTTGCAGCACGCATCAGGGCAGGGTCGCGCACGTGGGCATGGAAATGGGCGCGTGCATCATCCTGTCTGCGTATTAGTGCGCAGGAAACACCTTCGCGGTTTGAACAATAAGCGGAGTTGAACACATCCTGCGGATTCCATTAAGCTTCGCGCGCGCCGACGCCGAATCCAACTTGGGACTCGGATCCGACGCGGTGTGAACGGACAATCTGGTACCGGTGTAAATAGGCCTTTATAGGACAGAAAGCACGTCCAGAACAGGAAGTTAAAAGACGTGATCTCAAGGAGAATGCATCACAAAATGGCTTTAATATCGTTTTTGCTGTTAGTAAAAAGTACATTTATTCATCACTGCTGAAAAGAAGAAATAAAACTTTTATATGAAATGAACGATAAGTGCTACATATTTATAGTGATGCGATCATAAAGACACAACCGGCGGCTTGTGGACATATTGCATTTGAAAACGTCTTATCCGACTCGTAAGGAGAGCTCAGGGGAGGCTCTAATCCGACAGAGGTGCACAGACCCGATCGGCATGTTGGTGCGCCTCCAGAAGCAGCGCCTGAGCGTCCCGGATGGCCCCCGTTTCCTGAAGGATCTCCCCCAGTTTCCGGGCGGTGGTCTCGGCGGCACTGTCCGGTAGCAGTTGTCGCATTTGCGCCTACGGAAAAACAAAAGGTTCAACACGCCGCCGTGTGCCTTTGTGGTTCCTCTCCGACAAACATTCACCCGAAAAAGATCAAAAGATGAAAAGATCAACACACATTTTACAAAACTACAAAACGTCGCACGCTCCGTGCCCTTCAAAAGGCATTTCCTTTTTATCTTTTTTCACAATCTATAACTTGCACCACAGAAAACAAGTTTAGACTTTCCGGTTATATCGCTGAGGAAGTCAACACTCAGACAAGTTCCCCAGTTTTACTCGCAGTAAAAACAGCGATTGTGAAAGAAGTGTTCTGTGCACCGACTCCCGACTCACCGCTGACGTTATGCCGTCCTTCGGGCGTGGCACAGGGGGGAGATTGAGAACTGCTCCTCCGGCTATCTCTAGGATCTCCAGAGAAGAAAGGCAGCGTAAGTGTTCATTCATCGCTCCACCCAAATGTGCTGAATCTCTGATTCGGAGTTCACACCAACTGATGTCTGACATTTCCTGTAACATTTCCAGGACACGTTTCTCAAGACTAAACTAACCACCACATTTCATCACGCCCGTAAGGCATGTAAAAACGCACTCATGTCAAATAAGCAGATATTTGTGAAGACAAATGCAATCCGTTGGCTAAATTCTGAAGCGTTCAGATAGTTCAAAAACAACCCGAGGGGCCAAAAAGCGGCACAAAAACACCAAAGTGGCAGCTTGCCTTAATGGCTTTAATGCAAAAACAACAACAACCAGTGGCTCGACCGCAGCGAGCTGAACGCAGCGTGCCACAGGCTGGATGAGTGGGCTCGGGACTTTAGGGAGGGCCCAGAGAACGCCTCTGTGAAAGCAAACAGTGTGTCGGCTTTGAGACAAGATTAAACAAGCGCGCCGTTGCGACACAGACATCGCCTCATCTCCGTAAACCTGCTTTCATAAGAAGCGTCTGCCCGACGTCTCAGCGGAAGAAGTACGATCGGCGTGAAGATTCGGTTCATGCCTTCTGTACCTCTTTGGCGTTCTCCTCCTCCTCCTCGACCTGATTTTTCAGCGTGACGCAGGAGTGCTGAAGGGCCTCATTCTGCTCCGCTAGGTTCTCCAGAGCGCTGACCACAGCCCTCAGGTTACCCTGGAAACCACGACGGAACGACACCGTTTACTTTAGTGTTTTATAAATAAACACACACATTTCAGCTAAAGATGTAATTACTTCCTGGATCATTTGGGCTGTTTTTTTATTTGTTTATTATCATTGTGTGAAATTTTCACCGTCTGCTCCCAAAGACAAGAAATTAAAGTAAAAAAAATCACAGAGAAAATAGAATTGGAAAAAAACGACTCAATATTTGTTATTATTATTTGTTTGTTTTAAAGCTAACTCCACTGTAAAAAGTAAAGGAACGTCTGGACTTGTCTCAGACGACGGCGTCTCAGACCTGCAGGTTGCTCAGGTTGCTCCGCCCGACCGCGGCCTTCTTGCTCTCCTGCCGGTGGCCGCGTGACGAACTCTCCGCGTATCGCTTCGCCTGCGCCGGAACTTTGAGTTGAGCGCATTGAGCCAGGAACCTAGAACACGAGGGAAGTAAATAAACAATCCGGCCACCATTTAGTAAACTAAACCTTCAAGGAGGTCAAAGAGCAAGCGACATGTCGTTGAAACAATATTCTTAGAATGCGACGACTCCTAGTGAATTATCTTTTTAAGACCTTTGTCGATAAATCTAGAAATAGAATGAAAGTCATACAAAATCTGAACGAATAAATTAAAATGAAACTTTTTCTCTGCATAGACAGAGATAACACTTTCTTCTGCACGATCGAGCTCGCCGGAACATCCCTATCGTTATATAACTATCGTTATACGTGTGACTGGAAGGATTTTCTTACGCGTTTTTCACGATGTTCAGATGTTCCTGACTCTCTTTCTTCACTTTCCGCTTCAAAGCAAGAGTTTCTCTGTGAAAACAGAACAGAATTTTTAATTTTCTGCACCGAGAGAACCCAAAGCGCATCCAGTTCTAGCCTGAGCCATATCGGCTTTTCAAAGTATTTCCAGAAACGTTGTCTCATTTATTTTGTGGGTTTCCATGCCAACCAACTTTACCTATTATTTTAAAAAAAAGGAAAGCAGGGCATTTTTGTGTTTCATAAAACGGAATTCTTTTACAAACTAAACACATCCATGCATTACACCGGACTGTTTTAGGCTGAGTGTAACAGCCAGACTCACAGCATCGACCACTCCATTATGTTCTCCAGCAGAATGACGGAACTCCTTTGAATCTGCTTCTGATTTTCCTGCCTTTTGGCTTTTTTGGGGACTGAAGGTGAGCCCTCAGCTACTCGGGACACAAAATGGCACGACAGCAAACGAAACGGTCATTTACATGTATTTATGTAACATTATCATTAATATATCGCCGGATGCTCTTACTTTTCCTCTTCTGTGCTGCTTTCTGGTGCTTTTTCCTGCCATCGCTCTTCTGCAAAACACATGCGGCAGATTTGTTAATAAAGTTTTTTTTTTCTTCTAATGATGCAGCAGATTAGCTACTGATACCTCGTTAGCATCAGCCGAAGCGCTGCTTTTCTCACCTGAGGGTCAGTCTCTCCTGTTTTCCCAACGGCAGCAGATTTCTTCCCGTTTTTTAGTTTAGGCGCTTTTGACGGAGTCCGGTTCGAACCTCGTAAAGGTTTCATTCCTGCTAAACTAGCGAACGATGACGTAGCCGCAGCAGTGCGTCGTTAATGAAGCTAAGCTAACATTAAACGCAACGTAATAACCTAACGAAGTAGCAACATGTCTGGTTTTTAAAGTATTAGAACAGCCGAACGCGTTACGTGTAGCTAATAAAGATATTTGTAAAATAAAACAATAACAAAAAACAAGCTACGTTCCGAATAAGCTACTTTCCGCGGTGCCGTTTTGAAAGTTCAACAACGCGCATGCGCCGAAAACGATGACGCCCCCCGTCAGAGCTGCGTCTGTCAACGGAGGTAACAAATAAATAAATTCATTCTGGATTTATCAACGAATCTAAAATGTTTGCATTATGCATTGAAAAAAAAACTGCTATAGAATTTAGGAAATAAATACATTCTGGATTTATCAATGATTCTCAAGTGTCTGTATTATGCCTTAAAAAAAAAAAAGAAGAAAAAACTGCTATAGAATTAAGCAAATATTCTAACACGCCTAGTTTTGTTTTGTAATGTAATGTACAGTATTTGAATGATTCGTTTTCTGTACTTCTTTAGATATCCCCATAGTATCTGTAAATGTTGTTTTTAGATCCATTATAGTCACTGAAAATCTGTATTTTAACTAGTTCAATAAAAAAAAAAATGTTTTTTAAAAAAAGCATTCAGTGATTCAATCTGGATTTTTATTCAAAAGGAAAAACACAAGATAGAGGAAGGCTGCACATGATATCATAGTTTCCACCCACATTTAATTATGTTATTCGTACGTGTGTCGGAGAATGGCCTTTTTGTAAACAAAACAAAATCATTACCAATTACGATCACAAAGTTACAGCCATTCAGTTCATTGAATCTTGAATAGTCTGCATTTAGGTATGTCCTTCGAGGCGGTCACACTCTCTCTGGAAAGTAAAATTTGCCCGTGTACCGTCCGTGGTTTTGCAGGTCAAACGGGCTGAGCACCTTCCTGATACCCAGCATGTTGCCCTGTGCTATCCTCTTAAACGTCCAGGGGTTCTGGTTGTTCTCAATCCTTTCGACCTGCTCCTTCTGCATCGCGGCAAGGCTTTCTCTACTCACTACCTGAAATATTCACAAATAAATATGTAAGAGAAACCCCTTTCAGAATGCAACTTGGCAAAACATATGCAACACCTATTTTCTCACCTTTGCGGGGAAAGGAAGTTTCTTTGCCACTTGTCTCAAGACATGTTCAACCTCCTTAAACTCCACCTTTCCTCCCACCTCCAGGATTAAATTTCCGCAGCGTACGGGTGTCACATAGTGGTCGATGGCTCCCTTGCCGCCACCCATGCGATGACCCAGACTTTTACGTGTGATGGGTTTATATGGGCCTTTGATGCGCCAGACGGCAAATGTCTTTTGGAAGTCCAATTTGCGACCGATGGTAAGACGAATCATTTCGGTGTGACCCCAACGCAGGTAGCCCCCTCCCAAGGCCTGAGCATCAGGGAGAGAGAGAGAAATAACGCAGACATAAGTTATAGTTGAGATATTCAAAGTGTCATACAGAATGATACATCTCTTATGTTATACAAATATTGAACTTTTTCATATCCTGTCAGAACTGAATTGTCTTCGGAATAAAAGCTCCTAAAGGTTTAACATTCGAAGCAATTCATGAAATACTACAGGACATTTACAAGCATGCACTCACCACAATAGCATACTGTCCTGTGGTGAAGGCATCCCCTGTCTTTGCAGGACCCTGGATATCCTGCAGATTCTTCATCTCTCTCCTGACCTTTGCTAAGTTTGGTACCTTCTCCAGAACCTTTAGTTTGGGTCTCTCCGGCAACACCACATCTTCACAAGCAAAAACAAGATTAAAGAACCATGAACAACTTTGGTAATATCACCTCATCGTTCCCTTTACTTGACTTGAGTTATTAAGAGTACAACAATATGCTTAAACAGCATAAGTAATGATGGACAAGAAAGTGAAAATGTAATAATTACGGCTGTAGTCTGGAGGAATGTCAAACGTCTTCATCCCAGCTACTAGGGTTCTCAAGTGGATGTGCGAAGGACCTGTAAACAACCAGCATTTGCGGTTTGAAATCAGACCTTTGTCTCTTAATCAGAGAAATAGTTTCATGTTAGCACTAGCTAGCATCTATTTTAGATTGACCGTTTGTTTATGGTAGCTTTTGATTGTATTTACATACGTAGGATATGATGATGTTGTTAATACTATGTTGACGTTTAATTAAAAAAAAGTTTTAACTTCACACACGTATGTTTTCTAGTCTGTAGTGACTAAAGGATTTTATACTGCAGTATAAAAATGCGCTGAATAGCACATTTTACACACGCGGCAGAAATTCATGAGAGAAAAATGTGACTTACTTGGCTAACGTAATTAGATAATACGTAATTAGATAATACAAAACATTTAATGTGTGATACTTTGCGCTAACGTGATATTAGCTAACTTGCTACCTTGATGACCGTGAGCTCGACAGATTCCGGTCAATCCTCCGACAGCAGCCTTGGTGAGGGAAATCATGACGTTAACCTTGAATCGATCACTATCGACATTTACTTAATTATCACTCCGTGTGGTCAGTATACTAAATGTATAATCTTAATTTATAATTTATAACTTCTTGGAATACAAGGACGCCACGAAGAAGAAGAAAGATAAATCCCACGAAGAAGAAAACAAAGTTCCAAGAAGTATGGTAGGTGGCGGTAATGTGCCTATTAGCTAGTTGTTAACAGCCAATAGAAAGCAGGCCAGCCGCCGATAAACCCCACGAAGAAGAAAGGCGTTCCAACAAGTCCGATAGGTGGCGGTAGTGCGCCTTTTAGCCAGTTGTCAACAGCTACAGCAAATAGACGAAGATAAAAGGCGAGGAGTGCGATAGAAGTTACAAGAAAGCAGAGGATTATTTGGAGGAATAGAAGGGAAATAAAAAGAAACTATTAATTAACTATTAATTTTTTTTGCATAAAGAAAAATACAATTAGCATAAACCGACTCGTGATGTGATTTAAAAAAAATCAGTCATTCATTAACCATAAATATTCAAAATGCATGACCAGTTGAGATAGATCAGATAAACATAAAATCTAAAAGTTTATTATAAAAGCACAGCATGTACATCGCATGAACTATGACATTTCCATGGGAAACATAAAAGGTAACATCATTGTCACTGGAGCTAAGTAAAATCAAACAGCTGCATGAACTGTTCAATTGATTATAGGTATTTGTTGATTTCCTTAAGGGACGGCATAACAGGGGCCCCTACATGAAATACACAATGTACCACCCTATTTTATAGGAAAAATAGCATGTATCATACAGTCCGAGACCATTTAGTTTTCTCAAAAGAAATTCAAACCTATTCATGTTAATAAACCAGTAACCGTTCAATCCAATCAGATAGAAATTATTGTAATCATACAGCCACAGAGTGGAGGCATTGATTCTAAATTCCGTGGTAGAGGAGATCATATTTGAGAATATTCTTAGGATCAATAGGACTCTGAACAATCATCTTCCCACGCATGGCTCCTCTGTATATAACTTCAATCAGATCCATGAAATCTTGCTTGGTCTTGAAGCTGCCAACAAACTTGGTGTGATCTGGGGATCTGAGACAGAAAAAAATTGTGTATATCGGTAGTTAAATGTTTGTGTATGTGAACATACGCATTCATCTGTGTGCAGTCAAATAAACAAATCGGAAAATTGCAGATTATACACAAGAAGACGATCATTTAAATGACTTTGAGATTAGCATAATTGTGATCTAAGGGTCAGGTACAGTCCCTCGGTAAACTCACTTACCCATAATCCACTTTCATGTGCTGCCCGTTGAAAAAGAAGACGGTGGAGGGAATGTAACTGATGTCGAAGTATCTCGTGTAGACGGGAGCTTTACCCACGTCGACGATATAGATGGACGCCATGTTGCTCAGGTCATGTGCAGTTTTTGACAGCTGGAACGGACAGAAAACGCAGGTTACCCGGAGCCACACGGACGGGACACTAGCATTAAACGTGTCGGGTTCTTTTGGGCCCGCTTACGATCTCATCCAGCTGGAGACAGACAAAGTCTTCGTCCCTCCCAAACCTCAGAACGACGACCTTTTCTGCTACCGCTTTGATAACTTCATCTATGTCTTTTTTACAAGTTAATTTAGGTAAAAATAAGCTCATCTTGACGGATCGTAAATGAGCTCTTGTTGCTCCGCTAGCAGGCGGAAGTCACGTCATAGCTTCTGTACGACACTTAAATAAATCCACCCGGAAACTGAGTCTAAAAAAAGAAAAAAAAGAATTGCGATGAAATGATTGAAAAAGTAATACAATCCAAAAAGACACGTCATGGAGGATGATACAAACATTTGACGTTGATATTCCTTTCTATATGGTCAAATTCAGACATTCATGGCCAGAAAACCAAAATAAATAGTCCGTTTCAGTACGTCACATTATGGTGTGACACCGTTTAACAACGTGACTTGTTCGTCCGAAAAAGCATGGCGACCACCATATGTGAAGCGATTAGGCACGTAGCTTAGACTATTTAGACTTGTTTTTGATCTTTGTTACACATTTTGCCCCATTTTCCTTTTTGAAAGACGTCCAGCGCCGACTGCCTCTTTGTTCGGAGTTAAACGAATTCCGTTTCAAATCCATTATAAACGATGTTACGGCTCCTCGCGACCGAGGGGCTTCAAGGACTCCTAAAATGCAGACATCTCACGCCATCCTGCGTTACCAAGGGAACAGCCGCACGCGTACTCCTCAACGGGATCGCTCCTCGCCGGCTTCGTTTCCCGACTCGCCCGTTCTGCACGGCGAGACCGACGTGGAAAGACGCTGAACAACCCAAAAGAGATGGATCCGAGGACGCGCAGACGGTCGACCTGGACAAATGGAAATCTGTCATGAGAGCTGAGATCGCAGAACATCAACAAGGAGTCAATGAGGGAAACGAAGAAGAGGAAGAAGACGATTCTCTGCTCAGTGAAACTCGGAATAAAGTTAATATGATGCGGGAAGCTGGTACCTTCGTACCTCAAGAGATGACCGACCAACAGGTACACGAGCTGTCCAAGCTCACCACCAAAACCTCGAGGAAGAGGTATCTGAAGTTCCTGGCGTTGAAGGAGCGCTACAAAATGGCAGACCGGGCGAAGAAAGAGAGGAAGAGGGCAGAAATGGCGGCCGTGGTGAAGGAGCCGAGCACGGAAGAGGAGCACCCTAGAAACGCGTTCCTCATGAGGCCCCCGATGCCCTCTTGGGAAAAGCTCACACTCTGGAGGTGTGCCCAGGCCATGATGTTCGGGCAGCCGCTGGTGTTCGACATGAGCTACGAGACCAAAATGAACAGACGCGAGCTGGAGAACGCCGTGTCCCAGATGATGGAGGCGGAAGGATGGAACCGGCGCGCCAGCGAGCCCTTTCACCTCCACTACTGCTCCCTGCAGCCGGACGGGGGCTTCCAGGAGACGTTCGTCAAACGCTACAAGGCCGAGCACTGGGACCGTCTGTTGGTCACCGCCACGGACCGCGAGCCCTTGGACGTGTTCCCCCTCGAGCAGCTCGTCTACCTCACCGCGGACTCTCCCAATGTTCTCCACAAATTTGACCACTCCAAGGTTTACATAATCGGAGCTCTGGTGGACTTTTCCATCCAGCCCGGCGTGTCGCTGAGCAACGCCAAGCGCAGGCAAATAGCCACGGCCCGTTTACCGCTGGACCGGTACCTCCAGTGGGGCTGTGGATCCAAGAACATGACGCTGGACCAGATGATGCGCATCATGTGCGCCGTGAAGGAGACGGGGAGCTGGACGGAGGCGTTGAAGTTCGTTCCCACGAGGAAGCACGAGGCGAGAGTGGAGGGGATCCCGGCCCGAAGCGCGAAAGACGGGAGGCGGTTCGCCGGCAAACATCTGGATCCGTCTCACGAGCAGCCGGGCATCGCCGGGAACAAGAGAAAGTGGAGCCCGTCGTCGTTTCCGAGCAGCGTGGAGGGAAGACGAACGGGAGAACGCAAAGTCTGGTGGGAGGAGGAGTGAAGTCGGCGAGGAGTCGTCTGATGAAAGCGAAACAAACGGATCAAATGTTAACGTTCGAGCTGACGTGTTGCTTTTTTGTTGTTTTTCTTCCCCATGTCTCGTTTCAAAACAAGACATTTTAAAATGAAATGACTTTGGTCTTTATTTTGGTTTGACACAAATAGAATGCGTAATAATAAATCTACACGGTCAGCATCACTGCAAAAAAAAAAAACTTTCCATATAGATGAAGTAAAATATACAGCCTGAGAATTACACAAAGACGTTTGTGACATTACTGGTTTAATAATAAACGGTTGTTTTGTGATGCAAAAAGTTCCATATTTGTTTTTAAATAATCACAAAAGGAAATTGCCAAAGTGGCGTTCAATGAAAATAAAACAGTGATTTCTCAAGAGTTAAAAAAAAAAAGACGATATTCACAATTCACATCATTTATGAAACTAAAGACACAAGAGATGTTTATTTGCTAAGTTAACAAAGACTGCACATCCTTGATCAAATGATGACATCACCCTTGTTTACATTTGCTCCCTATGGTTGGAAAACGTCCATAATATCTATTGTTGCTTCAGTAAATAGCGCTTTTCATTGTTTAAACTAGAACTGGGAGGGGAAAAAAACTTTTATGAAATGAAAGAACAATAAATGAAAAGTTAATAAATAATGATGGATTTCATATTCAAAAAAAAACGATCTGAAAAACGATCAGATGCAGTAAAATAAGTAACAGGAAAACGGCTGCAGCCGAGGCGAACCGGGGAAAGTCGCTGGAGAGAAGTCGGACCGCCGTCCCCTGCGGGACAGTTCTGCCGCCTGTTGACCTCTACATGACCTTTACATGACCAGGATGTCTCCGGTGCAGCGCTCGCAGCAGTTGAACGTAATGTTCTCGTAGCGGGTGTAAGGGTGAAACCGGCCAATCCTCTTTCTGTTGCCGAGGAAGCTGGAGGGGGCGGAGTCGCCCAGCGGAGAGTCCGCCTTGCTTTCGGAGGAGGAAATCGGATCCAAAATCTTCAGCACCTGAGAGAGAACGCCGGCGCCACATTCGTGAACTTCAGGATATTATAGGACACGTTCGACGGTCGGATTCGTGCAAGGGGGGGGGGGGGGGGCGGAAGTGGTACCTTCTCCGCCATCTTCTCAGCCGGAGTGCTGCAGAGCTGTTCGGCTTTGGCGCTGGCGGGGGCGGGGGCGCCGCTCCCCAGGAGGTGGGAATTGATGGCGTCTGCGAGCTCGTGATTGGCCGCCGCCAGCTCTCCGGTGCTGAGGGCCTGTGCGCTCGGGTAGTACGTTTGCTGCCTGCCCCACTGCAGCGACACCAGCAGCTGCTCCAAAGACCTGACGGCAGAAGAGCCAGCGGCGCTCACGTCGTTAGCGATTAGCTGTCAGACGCGCGGTTTAGCTCGCGCTACCTGTGAGTGAGCAGCATGTCCCGGGAGAACTCCTCTCGCTCCAGCAGCAGGTCCTGGATGGCTCCCTGCGCCTCCCGGGTCTGCCTCTGCAGGGCCGCTCTGGCATTGGTCAGCTCCTCCGCCATCACTCTGGAGACGTTGAGTTACCGGATGAGAGCGGCCGGCGCCCCGACGCGATGAAGTGTCCGTCGGGACTTTGCGTACCTGCTGGCCAGGAATTTGCTCCTCCACACGTCACACTGGATGCTCCTTCGTTCCAGCTGTTCCGCCGTGTGAGCCGCACTCCGGCCGAGAGACTCGTTCTCCAGAATCAGCTGGTTTTTCTCCCGGGACATGCGCTCAAAGTGGTACTGGAGGTCGTCGCCCACGGACGCCACCAGCAGTTTCTTCAGCTCACGGTTCACCTGGGGAGCAAAAAGAGACGATAAAGAACGTGATCAAATAGTGATTCTAATACCTACGTGTACTAGTACCTTTCACCGGCGTCTCACCTCTGTCTGTACGCGGAGCTGATTGTAAAGACCCTCCTTGTCCTGCAGCAGCCGGCGTTCAGAATTCTGAAGCTTCTCCAGCTGTCCTCTCCAGTCCTCCGCCACGGGCAGCGGGGAGGGATCCCGCCGCCCCGCTTCCCCCTTCCCCTCAACGAGCCCCGCGCGGCTGGTCCGGCTAATGGAGGCACGTGGGACGAGGATCCTCACGGCTTCCACCTCAGTGCAGGCCTCGCGATTCACCTTGCCAAGGTGGAGCACCCCGAGAGGTGGGGGGGCAGGATGCACGCGTTTGGAGCCGGGTTTTGGACCGGCAACCTTCAGAGGGGGAAGTGTGGATGGACCTGGTGGCGGTTTGTCTGTGCTTATTTCTAACACAGAAGGTGTTTTTTTAGTTTCCATGCCATCGCCGGCACCTCGGATCGGCACTTTGGCAGAACCTGTCCCAAAAAATAAAAAAGAGAGCGATAAGACAAGTTTACATTTTGTACTTAAATGTACACAAGAAATCCTTTGACTCAAAGTGGCCAAGGCAGTGATATAGTTTTACCTTATTTAGCCAGATAATTCATGTTTAAAAAAAAAGATAAATCAAAGTTTGTGATAAATTTCAAATCAACTGGAAAAAACAAACATGGTTTTGTTCTCGGTACCAAAAAAAGTCCTTAAGAGGCACAACTGTAAAAAGTAAACAACAATAACATTAAATCTAACAATGAAGAACCCAGAATCCGGATCAGGGCACGTCACCAGGTGAAGAAGAGCACTAATAAAAACAATGCCTACCTCTCACAGCGGCCATGCTTGGTGCTCGTTGTGGATCAGACAAGTTTGTATGTTTTTCTTTTGGGACAAAAAGAATATTCTGTTAATATTTGTTGCGATCAGCACTTACGACGGCGATGATGCTAGCTAATGGGCTAGCTAGCTAGCGTTAGCGAAATAGAACAGTTACCGAGAAACTTGTCAACTAGCTCTACGTCAAAGTTAGCACTGCGCTAGTGATGGTTAGCTACACACGACGACAAAATGCTATTCAATTTAAGGATTCAGACAAAGTATAAGAGAGCAGAAACCCCTTCCCCTAAAATAAACAATAATAGTCATCGCTCAGCGGTGCGTTTAGTCACCGGACACAGTTGGCTCGGAAGATAGGCTAGTGCTAAGTTTGCCCTGGGTATGGCTGGCAGGCAAATATAACGCCAAGAAAACCACATAGTCTTGCAAAACCTCGATACGCGGTACAATCCATCATATAAGATACCGACTTTCGTCTTCTCTCTGAACATTTCAGGGTGATAACTAAAACGTGTGGTTTTTCTGAAGTAGCATTCCTCCGGTAGCCTGACAAGACTAGACCGTAGATATTTAACTCGTGGAATAAGTGTCTCTCAATTAGAGTCCCCCCCCCTCACGTCGGCTGCTTGCTTATAATAACTTAACTTCTACAGAGGTATCTTACCGTGGATATTATTAATTTATATTTACAAGCTAAATGTGAAACTGATTTGAAATCAGGAAAATTGATGAATGGGGCCAATGTCGTAAAACTAAACCTGATCAGAATGAAGCGGAACCTTTTCACTTTGTCAACATTTTCTCGACGGACGAAAACGGCGTTACCACAAAGGCAGTAAGTAGTGCTTCCTTTGTTTTCTTCTTCCACTGATATTTTTGGCAGGAGAAGCGACAAAGTTTTTTGAAATCGATCAAACGCAGTAAACCCGTTATCGGTTGTTTATGATATCGGTAATACT
The DNA here is from genome assembly GCF_040956055.1 of Brachionichthys hirsutus. Classification (NCBI taxonomy): domain Eukaryota; kingdom Metazoa; phylum Chordata; class Actinopteri; order Lophiiformes; family Brachionichthyidae; genus Brachionichthys; species Brachionichthys hirsutus. The sequence continues at coordinate 3,307,781 of NC_090897.1, forward strand.
TCCGGTGCGTTTGGGACTACAGTTATCATGGGGGTTCATGGACTCTGGAGGCTGCTGGAAAGTACAGGGAAGCCCATCAGCCCCGAGACTCTGGAGGGAAAGATCCTCGCTGTTGGTATCCTCATTTTGTGGTCGCCATTGCATGAGTAGAGTAGAGTATAAATATATATGTCCGTAATCTCTCTCTCTCTCTCCCTGTAGTATTGTGCTCGCTCTCCCTCTGTCTGTCCCTCTTTCTGTCTCTGTCTGCAGGTCCTTCTGTCCGTGGTGCTGCAGAACCTGGACCTGTGGCCCTCAACCCTGATGCCCACATCGCTATCATTAGCATTTATAGCTTTATTCATCTTGTTTTTGTCTGTTCCCGCTCTGTCTCTCGCTATCGCTTCCCTATCCATCTCCTTGTTTCTGACTATCCTCCGATCTGCCATTCTCTCTCTCTCTCTCTCTCTCTCTCTCTCTCTCTCTCACTCTCCTTGCCTCCGTTGCCAAAGTGCTTGCTCTTGTGGGTCAAGTTGGGTTCTGTCTTTCCCTGCTAATCCTGTAAAGTATCTTGAGACGACTTTCTGTTATGATCTGGCGCTATATAAATAAAACTGAATTGAATTGAGTTACACCCTCTTATATATAATTGTAACTGGCCACTTTCTTTCAAGCCGATGCATTAACCTCAACCAGATGCCACCAGATATCAGTATTTGGCTGAACCAGGCACTGAAGGGGGTAAGGGACCGGGAAGGCATCAGCATCCAAAACGCCCACCTCCTCACTCTCTTCAACCGGATCTGTAAGCTTCTCTTCTTCCGCATCAAGCCGGTGTTTGTGTTTGACGGAGAGGCGCCGCTGCTGAAGAAACAGACTCTGGTACGTCCTCTGTGTGGTTCCAGAACCGGCCTCTCTAACACACATTGTGAGCGTGTTTTACGAATGGATGTGGTCTGTCGTCTGGACTCCTCTGCAGGCTCTGAGGAGGCAGCGGAAAGAGGAGATGAGCGTGGCGTCCAAACAGACTAATGAGAAACTCCTCAAGACATTCCTGAGGAGACAGGCGATCAAAGCGGCTCTCGGAAACGGCAGGCGAGGGCTGGGTTGGTTGGGATGATCAGAGAGAAGCTACGGTGCCAGAGGTTGTATCTGAGGTATCAGTTTTGTCTCACCGCAGTAAAGATCCTCTACCCAGCCTGTCCGGCGTGCGGAGAGATGGGGTGGATGACATGTACGTTCTGCCAGCTCTGCCTGCCGCAGAGGAGAGGGACAAAAGCAGGTAGGTGACATTTTAAAGGTTAGGATTCACAAGTTCTTATTGATTCGATGGCAAATAGTTCAATTAGCATGCACACGTGGAAGCCGCAGGAATGTTACTCCAGTAACATTTTCATTTAGGAGAAGTCGCGTCGAGACTCGCACTGACAAGCCATTCTTTGTTTTCATTTCTAAAGTTGCACACAAATATAAGAAATTTATTCAAAGACATATTAGCTTAAACTATTATTTAAAAATATATATATATAATGATACCGGTGCTGCGTCGCAGTCCAGAGGTGGAGGAAGACGGACCGTGGGAGGAGTTGGCCGACAGTCATCCCATGATTCAGGTAAAATGATCACACAAAGAGCATCGCATTCAATTCTTCAGATCAATCGCTGAACGCTATGCCGTCGCTTCAAATCGTTGGTTAGCGCGGGATCAATAACATCTTCTCAACTCAACAGGGAGAATTATTGGAGGACCCCAATTCCGTGGATGTCAATTCCGAGGAGTTCGCCAGCCTGCCTCCTGAAATGAAACACGAGATGCTCAAAGACATGAAAGAGTTTTCCAAAAGACGCCGGACCATGTTCTACAAACCTCCAGAGGTACTAGTCATTCTCTCTCTCTCGCTCTCTCTCGCCCTCTTTCTCTCACACACACACACACACAGAGAGACATTCTCCTCCGTGACGCAGACCCTCCCTCCTTCCCTCTTAGGATTCAGGAGAATTTTCCCGGTACCAGTTGGCCGGCCTGCTGCAGAGAAACAAGCTGAACCAGCATCTGGAGGGAGTGCAGAAAGAGATGCGTGACCGGAGCGCCAGCGGAGCTCAGCAGCTCTACGACGAGGACGGGGAGCAGAAGGGTCACAGCGTGGAGTCAAACCGACTGGCCTCAGAAGACCATTCCCACTATATCCTTATTAAAGGGGAGTGCTGCTGTAGGGAATTCTTCCATGCTCCATTCAATAGCTCTCCATAGCATTTAGATAATATTTTAGTCAAAGTAAAGTTCGCGTGATTTGAGTGCAGCGTTTCGGCTGGTTGTTTCAAATTCCGCTTTGTTTATCCTTTCATAGGCCAAAAAAAGAGCGAGGTAGCCTCCGAGAGTCGCCCTGCAGCTCCGCCCTGGTCTGGGAACTCCTTGTCCGGTAGCAAAAGAAGCGCAGCAGGCAGACCCGAGCCCCTGTGGGGTCCCGTTTGCGAGGATGAGGAGAAATCAAAGGGCTCAGGCATAGCTGCCTCAAAGGCGTTTCACGGCGAGGCCTCACCGCCCTCTCCTCGTACGCTCAAGGCAATCCAGGCTGCAATGGACGAAGGCTCGGAGGAGGAGGAGACGCACCAGGATAGCGATGGAGGAGGGTTGTCACCGCGTACCCTGCCGGCAATCCGGGAAGCTCTTACTGAGGAGGAAGACGGTGCTGCTGAATGCATGACTGGAATCGGCAGGTCGGCCACAGAGTCGCAGGAAAATAGTCTTCATCCTGCGCCGCAAACGGTCATCAGCAGCTCAGAGGAAGAACCGGAACCTCAAAATGTGGACTCTTTACCAAATGAAAAGCCTGATCTGAAGAGGAGCACGACAGGCCGAAGTTTACATGTAAAAGGTGGCGTCTCTGAAGATGAGACGGAGGAAGTGATGAAGAAAAAAGAAGCACTACCTTCTCCAATGCTGCACCAATCTGATGAGAACGAGGTGACGGATCCTGTTCCGCTCGAACTGAGACGTGACGAGTCTAATGAAGCTGCAGAGGGGAGGGGCGTAGACGGCGTGGAGTCCGAGGACAGCGAGTCAGAAGGTACCCCAATAGCCCCCCCCCCCAAAAAAAGGAAACGCATTCATAAGCCAGTAGCTGTTACTAAAAGGGCCGCGTTGTGTTTTCCCAGAGAGCTTCATTGAGGTTTCGGGAGAGGAAAGTAAAGATGATTCACATTCACTAGTTGGAGAGAACGAGCCTCCACATCAGCTCGACGAAGATGAGCCCATGAAAGAAGAAGGAGAAGAAGAAGAGGAACGGTCGAAAGAGTCTCCCGGCAGTCCGGCCGCCACTTTGACATCGGGGGAAGACAAGGGGGAGCCGGGAGAGGAAGAACTGAAGGAAGGAACAGAGGCGGAGTCCAGCGGCGCTCCGGCCGTACATGAATGGGAAAACTTTGACCTGGTATGTTTTGTTTAGACGCACAAACGTTAGATTCGGCTTGTAAGCAAATACCAAGGTTCAGGAATCAGGAATATGCCCCGTTGGTTTAGTTTCACTCACATTCACTCCATGAGCCGGAAGCACGGCGAAGTGGAATATGCCGTCGTTATTCCGTTTCATATGTGGGCAGGTCTGATTGTGTGTGTGTGTGTGTGTGTGTGTGTGTGTGTGTGCACAGGATGAGCTCGAGGCCCTGGAGAGCTCTCTGCAGGTAGAGCAGAGCAGCCTGAAGGAGCTGAAAGAGCAGCAGGAGAGGATGGCGAGCACCGTCACCGGACAGATGCACCTGGAGAGCCAGGTGCCTCAAAGATTCCCCGTTCAGAATGCCGGCAGACTCCAAAATGGAACCGCGCGACACGACGACAGGATCGTGACGCCGGCTCTTTGTCGCCAGGAGCTGTTGCGGCTTTTCGGAATTCCGTTCCTGGTCGCTCCGACGGAGGCCGAGGCTCAGTGTGCGGCGCTCGACCACGGCGACCAAACCCACGGGACCATCACGGACGACTCGGACGTGTGGCTGTTCGGAGGGAGACACGTCTACAAGAACTTCTTCAGCCAGAGCAAATACGTCGAACACTACCAGTCCAGCGACCTGCAGAGTCAGCTGGGTCGGTTCTTGGGTTCTTGGTATTAGATTCCCAAATCATCCACGGCTTCACTGCTCGGTTTTCCTCTCTCTCAGGGCTGGACAGGACTAAACTGATAAACCTGGCTTACCTGCTCGGGAGTGATTATACTGAAGGCCTTCCGGGCGTCGGGTTCGTGACCGGGATGGAGATACTGAACGAGTTTCCAGGGGCGGGCTTGGAGCCGCTGACAGCGTTCAGGTCTGCAGCTTCTTTTTGTTTTTAATCTAGAACCTACTAGAACCCATTTTCTTTTCTTTTAAATCAAACCTCTTAACCTGGTTCACATTGAACTCTTCAAATGCTGTATCTCCTCAATGCCTCTGTCAAGCACAGTGCAGATCAGATGAGGCCAGAATTATGACGTAATAAATATTCAAATGATTTGCGTTTCTTACAAGTCGATGGATTCTCATTCTAAAGGCTCATTAACGTCCTTTTTGTTTTTTCTCTGTAGTAAATGGTGGTCAGAGGCTCAGGAGAACAAGCGTCTGGTGGCTGATTCTCGGGATACGAAGGTCAAAAAGAAGTTGAGGCACTTGAAACTGCATCCTGGTTTCCCCAACCCTGCAGTAGCTCAAGCTTACCTTCAACCTGCTGTGGAGCCGTCTGGCAGCGCCTTCAGCTGGGGACGGCCGCAACTCGACCTGGTCAGAGAATATCCTTCCTGTCCGTGTGTGTGTGTGTGTGTGTGTGTGTGTGTGTGTGTGTTTTACTGACAACGTGGGGACATGCGTCTCCTTCAGGGGACAGCACACAAGTACAAGCGTTAGGATTTAGGGCTTGGGTTCCCAGATATTTGTTACCGGGCCGCACAGAATTATTCTATATTTTCCGTTGTATTGATTATTGGAGTCTGACAGGTGTTTTATTTTGAAAAAAAACAACCAGATTTTCGCCGACGTAGCAATCGGCTGTAAATCTTCTTGGTCAAAAAATAAAGCCGTAAACTAGCGAAGAATTAGTATTAGCTTTATTGCAAAGAGGAAAATCCCACCTGAGGAGAAAAGAAAGAAAGAAAGCTTCTTTTAACAGACTATACCAGGAGTCACACTTAAAATACAGGTTTATCTACAGGTGACTCGTGCACCAAGTCCGCTCTGCATATTATGTGAAGACAAGCTAGAAAACGAGGCAACGAAGTCTTCAAAACCGCTTCGACACTCAGAGACCAAGAACTCGAATTTTATGGTACCACAGCTTCAACAGATGTGTGTGTTATGGTGAGCAGATGTTGAGGAAATAATCGTTTCATAGTTATTACATGTGCGTAATCAAAGGTTTAGTGGCTACATCCCAGCCACCGGAAGAATTGCCCCGCAGGAAAAAGGTTTGAGCCCCCCTGCTTTAGAGTAAGGGGCAATAGTGGTTAATATGGTTGGTGCGAGTCCGGAGGGGACGGAACGTACGAACGTGAATCTCGGACGTTTCCTGAACCGCCGTCGTACATTCTGTCTGAGCCGCTTCGGCTGGAGCAGTCGGAGGACGGAAGAGACTCTTCAGCCTGTGATCAAGCAGCTCAACATGCAGCAGGTGGGAGGAAAGCGATTCGTTACGTCGATCCTTAAAATGACCCGGAAAATCAACGCTTTTGTTTCCCCCCCCCCACACACTCTGCCGTGCTTCGGTTTAGACTCAGCTGCGGATCGACTCGTTCTTCCGCATGGAGCAACAGGAAAAGGCGATCCGTAGCCGGAGACTCCGCAGAGCGGTCACCTGCATGAAGAGGAAGGAGAGAGGAGGAGGAGAGGAGGGAGAGGACGGCGAAGAGGAGATTCCAGCCCCATCCAAATCTATGAGAGGGAAGGAGACGCGACGGAGTCCAAAGAGATTAGGAGAGGGAACAGAGATACTTGCTGCAGGAGGAGGATTTCTGGGGTCAGAGGTCATTTTGGAGCCTCCTCTCGTATCCGTGAAGCGTGGGAGCAGCACCAGCGGGGAGTCCCTCCCGATAAAAGCCCCACAGTCGACTCGGACTCCACCTCAGAGCGCCGGGAGGAGGAGCAGCACCAGCAGCTCAGGCGAGGACAGCGACGCTGGCGGTAAAGTTGCTATGGTTACGGCCAGATCTGTGTTCGACGGCGGCCTACGAGGTCGCGGCGCGAAAAGCACGAGAGGGCGAAGAAATTTGAGGGGAAAAGGATCGGGAAAGAAACTGTGATGAAGCCCAAACATGACGTATAACAGGTTTCCTAGGCAACGGTCGTATGAATCATGAACTGTACGACACGAACTTTCTAAGTAATGTTTATGTTTGATTTGTGAATAAATAAAAAAAGTTATTCCACTGGTATTAAAAACTCTGCTTTTCAATGTGAATTGAAGAGTCTGTTTGCGAGGCAGACGGGCGTAAGTTACATTAACTTCTGGTTGGATCTCCGCCGTGCTGTGCTGCTAACAGAAAGCAGCTGCTGCCGTCCGTCATCTGGCACACCCAGAGAAAGCTAGGGGTCGGCGGGGGGGGCCGCCGGTTTGAATGAGACGTTCCGAAATGCCGCATTCGTGTGCGAATTCGAACCCCAGAAAGTGACAGCCTGGGACGGATCCGGATTCAGATTGATTCAAATCATCATCATCATCTGGGATCACAAACCGGGGGCCGCAGAGCTTCGGCTGTCGTCGCCGGTTACCTTCAGGCGTGGAAAATAAACAATCCAAGGCCATGGAAGACGCCAACATTGTAGAAGGTGAGTGAGAAGGTGTTCATATATATATACTTTTTTTTGGGGGGGGGAATCATGTCTTAAATCCCTAATATCTGACCTGAATATGAACCTAAAGTGAGCGTTTAAAACGTGACTGCATTGAAAAAGTCCTCTGCAAACAAACGCAGACAGATTAGATGGGAATTATCGGCATAAATCTGAAGTATTTATAGATATACAAACATACCGATCCTCTAAAGCGGGCCTGCAGGCTTATGTTGTTGACGGCTGTCTGCCTTAGCGGATCCACAACCTTCATTTTAATAAAGTGCTTTCATACATGAAGGATTTTCGTTCCTAATCTATCTAAAGATATCTATCCCACTTTAAAAAATGTGTTTGTCCTCTACCTGTTTACGTATTTTTACATCTTGCTGTAGCTCAAGTTGTATGAAACCCTTTCATTCTGATTTAGGAGGAGGCGAATGATCTTTTTCACAGTAAGCACAGGTGATAATAGCAATACATGATGCTGCTGAGGCATCATGCATTTTTCAGTTTTTCTTGCTCCACAGTGAAGTATATTACTTTTTTTTTTTTTTAATCCCGTCTCTCCTGTTGATGTAAACGCAGGTCCTGCTGTGGATGCAGAACTCGCCGACGCCATAACGGCCCGACAATTCCGCCCCTCTCTCATTGGTCCAGAGGCCTGGGAGGGATACAGGTTTTCTGGCATGGAGATCCGTATCAAGGAGTCCACGGACCTCTATGGAGCCGTACTCTGGCCCTCGGTATGCAGAAAATCCTCCCGTTATCCCAACGGCAGCTTTGCTGGTTCACGCTAAACTCGCCTTCTCCACGCAGGCGAGCGTGCTGTGTCATTTCCTGGAGACCAACCAAGACAAATACAACCTGAAAGACAAGAACGTGATCGAGCTGGGCGCTGGCACTGGGCTCGTCACCATCGTGTCCAGCCTTTTAGGTGCAGAAACCAAACCCCCCAGAAGGGGATTAGCTTCGGATGCGTGCCCTCTCCTCTCTCTCGGGGGTTTACGTCTCATTCCCTTTGACGTTTTTTGCCACACCGTGTCTCCCCAGGTGCTAAGGTAACCTCCACCGACCTGCCAGATGTGTTGGGGAACCTCCAATATAACGTCACGCGCAACACCAGGGATCGATGCAAGCACATCCCTCTGGTAGGCTGAGAATATATCCGGATATATTCAAATATTGTCCGGTTGATAGACGACAGCGTCGGGTTTATTCGGCTCCGCCCCTGTTTCTAGGTCACGGAGCTCGTCTGGGGTCCAGATGTGGAGCAGCGTTTCCCTCGTGCCACGCATTGCTTCGACTACATCCTGGCAGCCGATGTGGTTTACGCTCATCCTTACCTGGATGAGCTGATGGACACCTTCGACTACCTGTGCCAGGAAAACACCAGGATCCTGTGGGCCATGCGCTTTCGTCTGGACCCGGAGAACAGCTTCGTGGAGCGCGTCGGGCGGCGCTTCCATGTGGAGCAGCTGTATGACCTTCCCAGCCTGAGCATCAAACTGTATCGAGCCTGGAGGAAGGGCAGGAGGACCGAGGGTGGAGGAGAGGCTGCCTGGAGTCAGAGTTCTCCTTGATGTTTCAGCGATGCTTTTATAACCTTACAGCTCACAGGATCACTTCATGTTTTCACACATGCGCTTTGTTTCTTCGGTTGGCGTGTTGGACATTTAGCAAGATTACACAAAAACCACTGCAGAAATGTCCATGAAATCAGAAGCTGGATCCAGAATAAAAAAATTAATCCTGCAACATTCAATGGTTCTGTGAAATGTCTTTTTTTTTACTTTAACCTGTTTCCATTACTGTAAATATCGTTAAGGGGCAGAGCATTAATAAGGAAGCCTGGGGGGGGGGGGGGTTACGGTTTATGACATGCATCAAAGTCCAAAAACTGAAAAGGAGTTATCCACACCGGGGGGGTTTCATCGTCAAAGCAAACAAATGCTCAACAGCTGGAAAACTCTGCGGCTCCGGCAGGACGTCTGTTATCTTTTGTCACCATTCCAACATCAACAACACAGACAATGACCTGCTATTACTGTCCCCCCCCCCCCCCCTTAATGTGCAAAACCATGAGGTCATGGATGGATTTCAAGTTACGATACCTGAAACTGGGAGGCGATACCTCGTGGCCGAAGGGGGGGTTGATGCAGGGGGGGCCACATGCTGGCCCGATCATGTTACCGTCTGTCTGGTGAAGCAATTCAGGACATTGGAGGCAAAACAAGCGAGGAAGCAGCGCACGGACACGCTCAAAACGAAATGCATCATCCGTACGTCGACGTGCGTGAATACAGATGAAGCTGATGAGGCGTTTTCTCTCAAACCAATGTTAAATCTCGCGTGTTTGCTCCGATGCATTATCGGTGTAGCGTTTTTAGTGTCTGGGGCTGATTCGAACATGCAATCAAAATCATCTACAAAAGCAAATCTATAAAAAAAATCAGCCAGCAGATTTATTAGAAGAGTTTTACAGTTTCGGGTTCCCTTCATTAAACAGGCGTTCACATTGCATCCAGTTTTAGGTTACAAACTTTGCATGACTCACCAGAAGAGAAGTCCAAAAGCGACACCGGAATCAAAGATTCATGGCTGTTGGGATCATTCCATTCCTGTCGTTCTCGCAGGCTTTTTTTTGCTCGCTCTCATCAGGTCCTCTTGCTTTGGTGTCGGCGCACTCCGCTCTATCCCGCTTGTGTTGATGCCTCCCGGCCTCTAAAAATACCCTCATGCCCTTGTGATGATGATGATGGGTGTGTCCTGCAGGATGCTGAGGCTCTATAACCTTGCAGTCAGAGGTCTCGAGATGCAGTGCGGTCGACTCCCGAGACCTTTAGCCGGAGAGTGAACCAGAGGCAGGTAGGTCAAAGGTCACTGGTAGGGTTTACTCAAAGGGATTATTTTAGATTTGGGTTTGCCTCCTCTGCTTCGACTGAAAGGAATCTTTAAAATAGTTAAGTCAGTTTTTACGTTTATCGCGTTCTGTCTGTGGATTCATCCGATACTTGCGAGTATATGGTCAAATTCTACGAGACTTATTAACAGAACACTGAGCACTTCCTCTACGACCATGAATAAAGATAAAATGAGAAAATATCAAAAACTCGAAAAGTTGCATTCAAAGTCGATCCGAGGCGAGCCTTCTCTATTCTTACACAAGGAAACGGTCGTATCCGTCTGTCCGGCAGATTTTCATATGGACACTTCGTCATCATGCTTTGTGGAGGAAGCCAATTTTGCGAGATGGAAAGAGGAGGAAGAGGAGGAGGAAGAAGAGGAGGAGGAACAGGAGGAGGAGGCAGTTAAACGAGAAGGTAAAGGTAAGCAGAGCTCCATCGACGTGGCGCGACTGGGACGACAGTCTTTGACTTGCGTCGTCATGCAGAGGACTCCGGCCCTCAAACGCAGTGGATAACAGGATCAGCTCCCGGCCTGGGTTTCTTCAGCAGAACGGAAAGAGAGGTCTTCCATTACGTCGGGAAGGAAATCGTCATAGAAACGGGCTTCGACTCGTACGCAGGCATGATATGGCCCGGGGTGAGCTGACCAGCAGTACCTAGAGACGGTTCTGTACGCACATCAGCACTCAGCTTAACCCCTCATCCGTCCTCCACCCCGTTAATCTCAGGCCCTGGCTCTCGCTCACTACCTGGACACCCACCGGGGACAGTTCAATCTGGTGGACAAGGCTGTCCTGGAGATCGGGGCGGGGACCGGCCTTCTGTCTGTTGTAGCAGCGCACCTTGGTAAGGGGACTTCAAGCTCATTCCGGCATGTCACAGAGCCAATATGCTTACATTATAATGATATGGGGGGGGTAGACATAAAAAAACAAACCGAGGACGGTTTGATGAGTTTTCTAATTGTCCTCAGGCGCCTGTGTGACAGCCACAGACCTCCCATCGGTCCTGAGCAACCTGAGGGTCAACCTGTCCAGGAACACCAGAGGTTGCTGCAGACACCCCCCCCAGACGGCAGCTCTGCCCTGGGGCCACAATCTGGAGTCCACCTTCCCTACATCCGTCTACGACTACGTGCTGGCGGCCGACGTCGTGTATCACCACGACTTCCTGGAGGAGCTTCTGGCCACAATGAAGCATTTCTGCAAACCGGGAACGACTTTGATTTGGGCCAACAAGGTCAGGTTTGAGACCGATGCGACGTTCACCGAGAAGTTCAAAAAGGCTTTTCACACGAGCCCGCTGGCCGAAGAGGGCGAGATGAAGATCCTCATGGCGACATGTAAAGAAGAGGAGGAGGAAGAGGAAGCGGGCGAGAGACGGAAGATGTGCTGAGAAATGAGGAAGGAAAGAGAGGAGGCTGAAGATGAGAGGAATGAGAAGAGTGTGGAAGAAAAACTTCTCGATGTCAACACAGAAAAGCGCAAAGATAAAGAGAATGTCTGAGGAACCTCGCGCCTCAGATCCGAGGAGAGAAGACGAGGAAGAATGGAACAGCGAGCCTGATGAAGAGGAGGAAGCCGAGAAGAGCAATAAATCCCATCCTATTAACTGATGGCTTTAGCTTAGACCATGTCATATTTGTAATTAGTTAGTGTAAAAAAAAAAGCTTCACATTTCCTTTAAGTGTTAATTATAAAGAGAATGAAACAGTCACTTTCAATGCCAATGACCAGTTAAGAATGTAGAGAACAACAAACTCCCAGATAAGTAATAACCAGGAAACACTTTCACTCGTCCAAATCATTTTTATTTCATTTCTGTTTGCGATAACTCAACTTGACCACGTATACCTCAGGTCCGACCCCCGACCCCCAAATCATCCAGGAAGAATGGTCTTAAACACAACACTGAGAGCAACGTCCTGTAAAACATTGTTATTTAGATGTTTTATCACTGAATCGTATCCCGAACCAGCAAAGAGAGCAACAGATGGACAGCTTTTTAACAAACTCCATTGGCCTTGCGTATCGCAGACGGCCGAGCCCACTGGGTATATCAGAATTCATTTGTCAGGGACATCAGGCTGAAACTCTGGTTCGACCATTGGAGGACGGATCGGCTCATTGCACACAAGGGCAAAACCGTTTCAGAACCGTATCTGCTCAATAAGAGCTAAAGGCCCGAGAATCCAAAGTATAAAAGATCAAAAGGTGAGCATGTGTTTTAAGCAGTGTACACTCCCGTCATGTGACCCGACTCAGAAGGACCATACCAGTGTTTCAATACGTTTAACTCGCCCAAAAACTGTCAACCCGTCATTTTGCTGCATTCCCCACCATTCTAATAATTCCATCAGTGACAACGTGAATAAAGTCAAGTGAGTCAGTGCGTGTTCAAATTGGACATTGAAGAACAAGGTGAATGTGGGTGGAGCCTTCTGGACCGCACTGCATCGCTGCAGATCAGCAGCTACAGGCGACATTAGCTGTGCCAACGCACCCGAACGTCAGCGTCGCGTTTCGTTAAAGACATTAAAGTACTGAAGTACTTTTTTCTAAATATGTTCCACGCATCGAATGCTTATGACTATTAGTCAGTCAGTAAAAGATTAACTGTAAGAGAGCTTGGCTAATCTGCGTCAAGACATTTCAAAAATATATATATACGAGACTAAAACTGCACCACACAATCGGATGGAGATAAAACAAATTAAAAGAGTGAAATTCTTTGAAGCATTCTTTGTGTTGTTCAGGTTTTCCTGGACTGAACACAAAATGCTGTGAAATTTGTGGGAAATCAGACGGCGCGTTCAAAACCACTGGCATGGTCCCCTTAAGCTACAAAGGATAAAACTCATTCTCTAGACGGCTAACGTCACTTCTGTTGGGAGCACATGCGCAAAAATCCTCTCAAATACACATCGAGTCATTCCCAAACACACGCATGAGAAACAGTGGAACACTTCAGAATCAAGAACGGGATTAAAAATCCCCCGAACTGAAACAGACTAAAACCTGATTCCAAGTAAAACTATTGTTCCTTAAATCCTAGAAGACATGCATATATGCAAAACACAGAGAGTAATGTTTGTAGAATATACTTATCGCATCCTAACTTTATGCTGTGTACATCCTTTGTGTACAAAGGCGACATTTTGAATGCTGCAGATTAACAGCTAACACTGTGCGAACATTTTACAACAACGCTCGTTTGAACGTCGCACCGTCGCTCGCGTCCGTCCAACGACTCATCAAACGAAGCGCTCGGGTTTCAGCAGCACGTCGCGGGTGGGGGGCAGATTATCTGATCAATCATCAATCAGCCAGCATTCACTCCACACACACGCGACGCAAGGCCGATGCTACCGACCCCACGAGGTACATTCGGGAAGGCACCTCCGGGTCCACGCGCACAAATATGAACCCGTAAAAAGTCTCAACGCTAACTTCATCAATCCGGTGGATGGACCAATCAAGAATCAGGAGCAGTGAAAGGATATCAAAGCCCCCCCCCCCCAGGAAATCGGGATCAGGCGGCTTTTCTGCCATCGTCGTGCGTGCGAACGCGGTGCAGCAGCGAGTCTTCCGCTCTTCTCAGCATTGCTGCTGTTGCCCTTTAAAAAGCAATTAGATAGGCCGACAGTTTCTTTAAAAGGATTGAGTTGCGTCCCTCGAGCCCCCCCCCCCCCCCCCCCACTGGTCCTTTTCCAGCATTTACACAAGTCAGTGGGCTTAAATAAATGATACGGAGTCCAGACAGCCGAGGACAGGTGGAGGCTCCAGCATGTAGATGGCACCAAAACAAAGGATATCAATGAAACGAGGCGAAAGTATCAGCGAACATGAAATGTGACGTCCGAGACGTTTAAGAAACAGGATGGAGTCGCCTTATAAGGCGTGGCGTCCATCCAACCGGTAACGCTCGGCGTCATCCTTCATTTGAATTCACCTACATCAGCGTGTGAGAAGCCGGACGGATAAATCCCATGAGCCTCGGGGGATACGATATTAAAACTGCAACGTGATCCGCCCCGGTTTGGCTGCGCTGCTCATGCGTGCACTTAGAATGGGGTGTAATCTGTGGGGTACATGACAGGAAGCCAGTTCTCACTGAAGGTGGCACAGTGCATCCATCCGAGGTGTCTCATAAGCTGGAAGGGAGAGGGGGGGGGGGGGGGGGAGAAAAGAGGGCAACATGATTTAAACGGAACGAAGCCGGAATTCGCCGACTCGTTTCTTTTATTCCGTTCAGCAGACAAATATCTAAAATATCCGAGGCCGCTGCACGGACTTCATACCTGGATACAGTTCTTCATGTTCTCTTTGCTGGACTTCTCCTCCACCATCTTTGAAGCGAATTTTAAAGCGCGCCCATACATCTTGGTTGCCAGAGCGTGCTTGTATGAAAACATCAAAACCTGATTGGCGGGAAAACAGAGGCCGTTTTACAACATGGCCAAACGCATTGGTTCATCTCATAGAACCATGAGAACCTCATGGCTGATGTGTAGAACACCAACAACTTCCATTTCATGAAAATGTCGCTTACCGTGGGCTCGGCGAGCTCCGCCCACTTCTGCACCTCCCAAAAGGTGTCCGTCAGGGCTTTGGCCGCACTGCTCTGGGAGTCGTCGGAGCTGCTGCCCACCTGCTCCGCAGCCTCCACCTCTGCTGCCGCTGCTGCTGCTGCTTGAGCTGCAGCGACAGCAACGGCGCCGTCCTCCGGCGCCGGGGGCAACAGGAGCTGGTCGGCCAGGGCGCAGCCCTTCCTGCACAGGGCGTCCAGCAGAGACGACTTCTGCTTCTCCATGTCACTAAGACAAAGATGGAATCCAGTCAGCAGTTTGCCACTAAACCCACCGACTCAGAGACTTCCAACGACGTCTCATTGCAGAGTTGGCGCCACGTCCAGATGTACTTTCAAACTTCTAACGGGACAATCGGAGCAAGTCTTCAGCGCGACGTACGTCTTGATGGAGGCGGCGTCGGGCCGAGGGTCCGTCTTCATGGTGAAGTAAATGGCCAAGGCGGTCTGGTCGATGTGGGCGATGATGACGTTGGCTGCTGAGATGACCTCCCGGAGACGCGTTACACGCTCCTTATCACAGGCAGGGGAAAGGAGAGATGGGGGGGGGGGGATTAAACCTCGCAAAGAGTTGCTTCCAGTTGGCTTTTCTCCAGCTCTACCTTTTCAGAGTCCAGCTGGTGAAGCCTCTGCACGTGCAGCGGAAGGTAATCGGAGAAGTTCTCCCTCAGCTCGTCATAGATCGAGCTTGAATCCAACCTGAGCGGCGAAGAGAAGACGACAAGCCGCTCAGAGAGAACGAAAGGAATCACCGAGACTTACGTACCGGTAAATGACAGTAGATAATAGGGCTGTAGAAAGAAAATCGACTGCACACTAGTAATTCAGGTTCGCGTGGATGTGTGACCTTTCATAGGTCAGGTTTTAGTAAAGGGTGGACCAAGGCCGACTCCATATATTCTGCAATTGATGCTTTCAGTTCAGGTAATTCAATCCAAGTCACTGGAACGCTCACAAAAGTCACTTTGTCCCTTTAAAATCTTTCAGAAAATGATGCAAGCGTATCGTATCGCGAGATTAGTGCCTACTTTATCATCCACTGGATCTTCAGGTCTCTCAAAGCTTCGGCGAACTCCTCCTTCACATCTTTCTCTTTGTCTCCTTCCTTGTCCTTCTCTTTGCCTCCGTTCTTCGTTTTGTTGGGAGGCGGGATTAAGTGGTAGACGACAGGAACAATATCCTGAATGAACACAAACACAGTTTTGTCTAAAATCAGTGACCTTTCACCTTACGAAGCCAAACCACTGTTACGTCCTACGACGGCTTCTGGTTCTTTGTCATTAACACACAAATTCTTAAAGTCTGCTCAATACCAAATGATATTGGTATTTACTGACCACCAGAAAACACCAACTGCGCCATATCAAAGAAAATAGCCTTCATATCTAAACTAAATTTCAGTCCAGCAATATTGCCATGCTTTGACATGTCAAAGCATGGTGGCTGGAGAGGTGCCAGATTTACCCTCAGAGCACTGCTGAGGTGCCCTTGAGCGAGGCACACCCCCCCCCCCCCAATTGCTCCGATCATGGCAGCGCCTCCACCTTACGCCGTCTCCGCATGTTCCGGGGGCCCTCTGCACACATGCATGTGCGTGACTGTATCAAGGGGCCCTTGTACTAGGTTGAAAATTTAATTTCGTTGTGTGTAAAAAGCGTGAATCATAATGACAACAAGAGCCAGTCTTAATAATGGAGATACATCCCATCTCAAATGGAGGAATAAACCACTTCCTCGATTGGACAGTGTTTCTAGCTCATCCAGTACCTTTTTAAACTTTCCTTGTCGTTTTGCACAGGCCTGCCCCTGGTGGTCAGAATAACACACAGTAAGGAAGAGACAACACAAACACACCAAAAGGGATACTCTCTTTCTTCATTTCATATTTTATGGCATCTCTAAGCTGCCGACCCCCCAGCTACGTAAACGGAGGTGCAACCGTTCCAGCTTGGATCCGCGTCTTGTGATTTGAGTTTTTCCTCTCCGTATATTCTGCTACATCAGCGGGATTGTTGTAAATCGGACTTTATTTTTGAGAATTCTAAAAGCCAGGTAAATATTCGGCAGCGTTGATGGCATGAGACGCATCACTCGGTGCCCGAAGAAAATGAGTGATGAAGAAGTGAAGCAAGGAGAAGGTGGTTATCGCAGCCATCGATTCCAGAAGACGTGGACAAAACCAGCTCAGATCCAGAATAACTGAACATACAGTAAACAATTCAACAAAGGAATAAGCCCTGATCCTCAGGAACTACTTCAAACGCCACATATTTAGTCACGCTGGTCAGGACCACCAGATATGTTCTCCATTGTAGAGTCAAGTGCTTCCTGACGTTGCAGCGATTTACATCATACATACAGTAGAAGTGGTTAATTACCAATATTTTATTTTATTTTTAAAAGATAAAATCTCCGCTTTTTGTTGACTGCCCATCAGACAGTACCGAAGAGAAAGGGAGCGAGAAGCCAGATGGGACCGGTCCTCGAGACATCGTAAAAGAAGTAGAAGCACATCCGGGTTCATGAACATCAGCTCTCTGTGCAAATGAAGTGTGTCCCATTCATGACTAGCACATAACAAATGAACAAGAACTATATATATAGGTATACAGGTATATATGGGGTTAAAGGGCAAGAATAAATGAAGTAAGAACACTCACCGCTTTTTTGCCATTCTCGCTCTTGGGGATAACCAGGAAGCCGGACAGATAGCATCCCGGACTTGTTCCCTTTGGAATTCTAAAAAAAAAAAAAAAAGGAGGGAGACAGGAGGGGAAAGCTTTATTAACCAAACATACATCCAGCAGAGCCATCTGACTAACCCTTTTGATTAGAACAGAAAATAGTAACAAAGTACAACTAATAAAAAGTCTAATCTTGTACTGGTACAAGTACAAGAAGAGCCCTCCCAAAATGAAGACGGGACTGAACCGCATCTTATTCTTTACACAGGAGACAATCTTCACCTCAAAATAACCAACACATCGCTGGAAGATTGTAAAGTCTGACGTGATCCGAGCGACTCCTGCTGGTTCTCTGGCACCAATCAAATCGTATTTCAGCATTTGACTCTTAAACAGGGCACTTCTGTGTCATAGCATGAACATTCGAGTACTGTAATAAATAAAATGCTTTTTCCACTTTGGACTTGGACTATAAATATTTAAAATAAAATAAACAGCACCTCAATCACAAGGTTTTTGTCTTCCACTTTAAAATACTTCCACACCGAAGACGCACTAACGCGACGAGCTTCAAGCTGCTTCTGCTAAAAAGTAATGACAATAACTATCCACACATATCCGAGTCCTGATCGGGAGTGAACATCCGATTCTGATCGAGTCCCGATTTCCGATCACAAGATCATCCCCAGTTTTAAAGTTCTACCCGAGAATGAAGGATCGACTCACTTGTCATCCGGAAGCGCTGTGACGTAGAAGGGCTGCGTGGCGCCCGGACACAGGGTGAGCGAGTTCGCCTTCTTCTTGGCCACGAGGGCAGCGCGGTGCGTCTCGTAGACGTCCAGAGTGAGCGCAGTGGACAGACGGTGCGAGATCACAAACGGGAGGTCATTCAGGCGCTCCAGTTCACTGGAATTCTCGTGGCGGACCTGCAGACGAACGACGTAGTCTCCCTTTTCCAGCTTCAGAGAATACTGGATGGAGAAACGAGAAAGAGGGCAGATGGGTCGGGTACATCTCTTGCTATCCTATCCTACCTGTTAAACGTGTTCCAAATACAGATGGAACATCTGGCCAAGGATAGGCGGGCTCAAGCCCTTCTTTCGGTTCCACATACCTGTTGTGGGTAGGCGTCCCCCGAGCCCAGCAGCCGCTTGTTCTGATCAAACAGCATCCAGAGCTGACTGTCAAACTCAGACTCGTACAGCAGCTCACAAAGCATCGGACAGCTGGGGGTTACCTCCCCACTCTTATGCTGAGGAGACACAAAAAAAGGGGGGGTGAACATAAACATCCCAAAGAAAGAGAAAACACAAATCGGATGGGTGTGGCAGTACCTGGCGGAAGCTGTACGTGAGGACATTCTCATAGAGTTGCCTGTTGTTTGGCAGAACGTCCCTCAAACCCAGAGCTTTTATCTTTGAACTCAAGGGCCTACGATGCCGACAGGGGACCAGACAATGAACGACAGAGATGCGGAACAGCACAGAAAGCGCATCGCGCTCATGTGCGCGTCGTTACCTGACGGGCTGAACCCAAGACTTGAGGGTGAGGGTGGGGGAGACCTCCTCGTACCTCATCGGGGACGACACATCGAAACTAGTCACTCCCTCCGAGGCATGCTGGGGAAGGACAACCCACGGTTACAGATTGAACCGACGCCGAGCTGGAGCTCATCAGCCCGTGTTGGTAATCTGCGCTGCTTACTATGTGCAGGGGTGAAGGAGAAGTGTTGAGTCCGTGGAAAGAGATGCTGTAGTCCACCGTGACGTCGCCGAGGCTCGCCCACCAGCGCGCAATGCACAACTCTACTATCCGGCCCGACTGGAGGAGGCAAAACGGGCTGGAATTAATTAACATTTCTTTTCTGTGAGCGCAGTTACAAAATAAGGTGGCGTCTATTCCGGACACTTATGACAGCATCCAGCAAAAAAAAAAAAAATCAAAACCATGTGAATAAATGAAATGTACAGACTAGCACGGGGAAAGCCTCGGTGAGCGAGCCTTTTTCCAGCAGCGTTGAGAACTTGTAGAATTCGTTAGCTCTGTAGGATCTCTGCTTCACCAGGTGCACCGCGTGGAGGACAAACTTGGACGACACGCCTCCGGAATGAGAGGTCAGCGTGATTTCTGCAGGAGAGGGGGGGGGGGGGCGAGACGGCGGAAAAGGAGGGGAGCAGGCGACGACGACGAGAGAGGGGAAGACAAAGGAGACTTCATGAAGCATTGAGCACGAATACCGGAGATTCGCCAGAGAATTCGCTGAAATAAAACGAGGACAGGCTTAAAATCTGAACCCCTTTTTTTTTATTATTAAACACGGAGACACCGACCTGCCCAGGAGGCTCCCTGAGGAACGGTGATGAAGTGGCGTCTAATCTGTCCCGGTCTGAAGTGGACGTCGTTGAAGCAAATCTCGTTGTTACAAATATCGGTCACTCTGTCAGGTGAGAGGCAAGTGAGGAAGCGCTGTTGGACACGCCTCACAGAAAACAGCAGGAAGCAACATGCCAGCATGTCAAAGCCTTACCTGACGGGGATAATAACCGTGATCGGCACCCTGAAGAGGGGGCCGCAGGCCGGCGCGGCCGTGTCATACCCACACACCTAAGAGAGAGACATTCATACGGCTCAGATCGGCTCAGACGCACTGTGCCCCTCCCTCCATGTCCTTACCTCTGTGTAGTGCACCCCCTCCCTCAGCCCCAGGGGGTCAACCCGGACGTTGACGTGCCGACACTGGTTCATGAGCTCTAGGTACGAGGGGCACTGGACCCACGGGGCGGCACACGTCAGCGCCAAGTGGAGCTGCAGGGATATTCGCTCAGAGTTTCCTGTGACAGACGTTAGATGATACGGCGGGGGGGGGGGGGGGGTGTTAAAAACTACTAAACACGTACCAACACTGAATCTAAACACTGTAAAGCAAGAATAATAAAGCCTGTGGAGATTGTGTTAGGAAGTTTGAGCAGAACCTGTGTTCTCTGGGAAGATAGGTTCAATTCCTACTCCGTGATCTGAGGGTGCAACAATGTGGGCTGGGTCCCTGAGGTAGATGCCTTTTTGTGTTCCCACACTTACTGAGAAGCCGAGGTGGCTAGTGGGTAAAGAGGCATGTTGAATGAGGTAGTCTAATGCCTTGTCCACCTAGAGGGGAACAAATGGAACAGGCAACAGAATGAAAAATGTTAAGTATGTCGCCATGAGTCTAAAAAGGAACATGCGGAGACGGTAAAAGGAGCCAGACACCGACCGACCTGGATTATTCCATGGCCCTGTGCAAACACCTCTATGTCATCGACCTTCAGCGCCGTGTTCTCCAGCGCTCTCCTCACTGCAGGACCAGAGGGACCTATCCCATTCTGCTTTAGTCCTTGAAACAGAAATTCCACACTATAATGATAATAATAACTATAAATGATGTCCACCCCGCTTTGCCTGGCATCAGTCTTTGAACATGGGCGTACCCGAGAGGATTAACGCAATGCCTCCACAGGCATTAGGCGAAGACATGGATGTGCCGTTCATCAGCTGGGTACCGCGGAGCGTCCAGTTGGGTACAGATGCAATGGCGCCGCCGGGAGCGCTGATGTTCACCCCGAGGGCCCCGTCCGTACTGGGGCCCCTGGACGACCACGTGTACTGGTTGGGAGGCAGCTTCTCCCTCAGCGAATACTCGGCCACCATCATGTCTGGAGTTACGTAAGCTCCAACCCCTTGAGAGAAAAGCAGTCGTTACGGCAACATGGAAAGAAACGGAAATGGCTCCAAATGGCATTTAGCATTTCTAGCACCAGCGTTAGCGTCCCAACGGTTTCCCCATCTTTCCTGCTGTGAATCTCCAGCACAGGTAAGCGCTCACACCCCGTCCCTGTACCTATGACACTACTGGTGGTCCCCCCCGGGCAGCCGACGGTGGAGAGGCATGGGCCGTTGTTTCCTGCACTCGACACGAACATGACGTTGTGCTTCTGCACGGCCTCTGTGAACACCTCACAGATCCTCCTGAAAAGACAAAAGGGACAAAGCCGTGACAATGTGTCAAAGAGTAATCAAACACAAACACTGTGGTGTTCTACCTACCCAGAATTGGGCCAGTTGGTCGCCTCTCCGTAGCTGTAGTTAACCAGGTCACACTTGTAGTTGATGACTTCGATCATCTTTCAGCAAAAAACAGAGATTTTC
Organism: Brachionichthys hirsutus; assembly: GCF_040956055.1. NCBI lineage: Eukaryota > Metazoa > Chordata > Actinopteri > Lophiiformes > Brachionichthyidae > Brachionichthys > Brachionichthys hirsutus. Next base: position 3,328,908 of record NC_090897.1, read on the forward strand.
AAAAAAAATAATAATTACGAGTCATCAGCTGCTAATATACATTTGACAGAATCTTGGGCAATATACCGCTCGGATGAGTCCTGTGCCTGTTTCCATGGTGCTGAGGCGGGTGTCTCCAATCTTCAGAGCCAGAATTTGGGCGCCTGGGGCCACACCATTGCGTTCGGGTTCCTCTGGGAAGTAACCTGCAGCAATGCTTGCCACGTGTGTCCCATGAGCCCCTTTTTTTTTTAAAGCGTTAAATTAGAAAATACGGTTTTTAGTGCACCAAATACGGAAAGCGGCTTCCTTTCAGGAGGAGGCGGATTGCACCCTTCGGGATATCTTACCTCCGCTGGTGACGATGCAGAGTACGTTTCCCTCATCGTAAATATTGACAGAGAAGTTAAGCATTTCAGCGCTGCCTAATGTAGCGTGCTCTTGCTTTTCTCTGTAAGAGCTAAGCACAGTGCACTGGGACAGCTCGCCGCACTCTGACGTGTCTACGACGGCCCTAGGGGGACGCACAGAAACAGGCAACGTGAAGGAGAAATATAACCACCAAAAGAATACCGGTAGAAGCTGATATCAAGCATGAAAAAGTTTAAAAGACAAAAAAGAATAAATACGGATTACCTCCAAGTGACGCCGTCGTGCCAAAGGACACAATCATATGCGGGACCAGGATCGTTGTACTTCTTTTCTAATAATGCCAGAAGCTCCGATTGACTTTGCAGCTCTTCTTTCTGTAATTTTTCCATCTGAGAAGGTGGTGTGAAGGACACGAGCAGAGAGAAATCAGATTTGGAAATGCCACTTTACTGTGACTGGAAACTGTGAGCACTGATAAAATACACAAATGAGTTCCGAACCTGTGAGGGCGTTGGGTGGGCGAGGTCAAACTCTTCTGTCTTGCGAGAGACTTCGGCAAGCGCTGCTCTGTGTGGCGGGTCCCAGGTCTTCTCCTTTCGCTCTTTCTATTGGGACAAAAGTGGCAAAAAATAAAAAAGCGCCTTAAACACACAAGAGGTGAGCGGGATAATTATACGTCTCGCTGGTCTGGAACAAAGTAATACGGAGTCAGACCGTTAGCCTCTGTGCACAAACAATATTATAACATCCCACACATGGCAGAACTAATAATGTCATGTCATAGTACCGGTACCTGTATTCTTTCTTTAAGAGCCTTAGGGAAAAACTCATAGCCATTTTTAAATCCAATGCGAAACTTCCCTGATGGATTAATCCAGGTAGAAGGGATCTGGAATACAGAAGTAGAAAATACATGAAGTGCAGATTTAATTGTCTAGCACAGTTGCACTAAAAAAAATTAGAAACAAAGAATCTATGAGAATGAGAAAGGACATAATTTCAGACAATTCCTGCAATTATATCCTCTCTGTCAGTAGTATTAAGAAAACAAATGGTGCCTCCCGACCTTCAGAGCTCTACCGGAGAGGCCGGTGATTTCCCCGTCTTTCGGTTCCGCCACTGTGGACATGTTCACGTCACCGCTGCCAGTTGTATCAATGATGTCGATGATCTTTGGCTTCCCATCAGTTGTGACCTAAAGACCGCAATAAAGACAGAAGAAACCCAAACCCATAGCCCTTTACAAAAAGATGTATATACTGTATATAAAAAAAAGTGCAAAGTCCAGGTTCAGTAACTTATACCAATCATGGAATAATGTGCAAATAACGTGCAAATTTAAAGTGCATTTCAACAGGACAGACTTTTTCCTGCTTCAGCCTTTCCCATTAGACATGTCTGAAGCAAGGTGACATGAGGTTGAAGATAAATATCCGACCTCAATTCAGTGCGATGAAGAGTCATCTTGTCGAGTTATACATGCATAAACGCATGCAGCACAGGTGCAGAATATATCAACTCTCCCGTGACTAGCAAGTTGTCAGTGAACCTGTTGCTTGTCACGTGTTCTCGCGGTACGGCTCGCTAACGATCCGAATAAAATAGCACACGGATGGTTAAACAACGGCACCGCCATGCGGCCACAACACCCGCAAACACGCGTAACCAACTGCGTGACGAACCCAAAATACGAAGGAGCTCGAATGAAAACTTCAGGCGAAAAATTCACTCGTTAGCCGCAAGGGTAACCCGCTGGACGGCTAGCCGACTAACGAACGTCAAGTTGGTTAAATGTTGGAAGTACGTACGTCAAAACTCAACTTGACAACAGACGAAGATATTTCTTTTAAAAGACGCGGTGTCTATTTAGTTGTCATAAAAGCTCTCATTTATTTGTTAGTGTTGCTGTAGCTAGCGATGCTACCAAACTAACGTTAGCTAGCTAGCTGTAGCAATTGAGTGCACCAATCAAGTGAATGAGTCAGGCCTTCTGGCTTCAGCTAGTTAGCTAGCTAGCTAGCTAAGGCCTTCTGGCTTTAGCTAGTTAGCTAGCTAGCTAGCCGTCTCGTGTTAGCTACGGTAGAGTTGAGAGTAAGCTAGCTAGCTCAGCTCGATAGCTAGCTAACTCCCAACTCTCCCGTAGCTAACGCAAGACAGCCGGCTAGATTTACCTGCATGCCGGGCGCGCCGGGATCCACGCCAGTGTCCAGGATAGCGATGAGCACTCCTCGGCCATCGTACTCGGGGAACCTGGTTAGGTACGACGAAGCGCCGGTTTCTTTTTTGGGCAGCAGGCCATGGAAGGGGAACGGTTCTTCGCTCAAATGAGCAGCCATTATCAAAAGAGCAACAATGAAAACACAGCAGCGAAATGGGAAAGACAGCTAACAGTGGGGCCGATAAAAAAAGGTGAGCTGTTTAAAGAGGCAGTCTGCCTGCCCAGCCCACTCCCACGGACACGGGCGTTTTTCATTCGAGAATTCCAAGTATTTCTGAGACACGTGAGGATGTGTCTGAGGAGAAATCCAGCTTTCAGAACTAAAAGAAAGTAAAAAAATATTTAAAAAAATATCAACAGTGATAAATAAAATATTGCGAAAAAATATTAAGCCATATTTGATCTAAGCTCAGGAAACACTCATCTGAGATAAATCCCACTTTAAAATGAAGCTAAATTCAAGTAACTATGGAAACAGACAAATAGTGACAATAAATAACGGGTTTTTTTTATTTTCTTTTTTTATGCTCCGGAAAATAAACACGCTTAATAAAATAAAAGTGAACGTCATCACTTTTTTTGTGGCTGGAATAAATAAAAAATGATAAAACTACAGTTAAATTAAAATTGCGGGCAGATGAGCAAATCCAACTAATAGTTCTACACAGTTAAAAACATGTTAACTGACTGTTTCTAAATTTTTAGGCTCAACATAAGTAGGTTAACCTGTTAACGTGCATTAATCATTACCGGTAATCAATACACAGACCACCACCCTATTCGACTCTGTAACTCCCCAAGCTGGGTTCACTGTCCAACATTTGCACACTAGGTGGCGCAAGATTACTGATTGTGTCATAATGGCTGTTACCAGAAATTGTTCTCTGCACTCTTTGGGGGTGACTCTAGAATATTTTGCACGATGATAAAAGATGTCTAAAGAGCATCAAGAAGGATTAGATTATTGGAATACAAATGTATTACCTAAAAAAAGTAATGTATAATCGGCAGGGTGGTCCCAAACATAGCTTAATGAATCACTTTCAAGCTCTTCTTTGTACTCAAATATACTGTAAATATAATTCGAAGGCTGCGGCATGCTTCTTAGACTTTTCATTTCCGTTTACAGATGTAGCGTTGACAGCAGTGAAGTGTGGAAACGAGCACGTCGTAAATAACAGATCTTATCCACATGGATGTTCTTCTTATGTGAGTATAAATCCTAAATATGGATGTTAAATTAAAAAGTTGTAAACCAGTTTTGATTTCCATGGGGCAAATTATATGCATTCTTCTAGGAGCTGATTTATGTTGCATTCATAGACCCCCCCCCCCCCCCCCCCCCCAATATAGGGATTAATTTTGCACATCAATCGCCATCTGTTCAAGTTGGTACTCTCTGCCTCTCTCACACACATATTACATCCGAACATGTACATTGCACCTTGTCTTCTTTTACTACAAAAAAAAAGTACATGCATTACAAAAGGTTAGTTGTAAGTCGAGCATGCCGACGCCCACAAACCTCACACAGTTGACTTGTTTGTGCATAATAAAACAGCCATAAGCATCCTTTCACTAGCAGCACACTGAGAATCAGCATCTGGCCACTCAACGTCTCTCTGTTAATGGGATGCACGCATTTTAGCAGACACTGACAGGAGCAATGCTCACATTTTATATCTGTTTTCAAGCTTTCGCTCAGGGTAATGTAATTCAACCTCTAAAATATGAAGGGCTTCTCTTGCACACCCATACAGTTACATACACAGGCTTGTGGTTTACCGCAGGGCGTTTGCACTGAACTGACACAAATGCCTGACTGTCACAAAGCAACATTTTCCTACGCGATGCATTCGGCCAAATTGTTTTTACAAAATGTTACTTTTAAATTCAAGATTTTAGTTATGAGGCAATGTGCTGGGGTAAAACGTACAAGTACATTTCACTCTGAAATATATTGAGTATATGAATACAATAGGTACTTAGCTATATGCATGCAGCTTTGTTGCCGTGTGAAGTGTTTCTTAGGAGGGTCTAACAATAACGGCTGTGGTGAGACATACATTATAATAATTCGATTTAGAGCTCTTCTAAAGGAGTCGCAGTTAATCCTAACACTCTGCTGGCAGCAGAATCACTGCAGCTAACTGACGCCACCATTTGAGAGGCGGTGACTGTTCTTTGGTCACACAACTCCGCCGGGTTAGGCCTGACCAGCTGGCTATGAAGAGCCTTTCAGACCAGAGTCGGCCTATTTTGAGGAATGCGGTCACAGTGATGTCAGAGGTGTGGCCAAATAGACTCAAGTGTTGGGGGATTATCGCCCTGTGCCTTTTACCTGAATGGATGTTAAATCCTGCCCACGCATCCCTCCCCTTAGGATGGCACCGTGTCTATTACTTTCTTCCGTTTAATTTGGCCTCCGATCAGTCTCTGCAGGAGAACAGGGACCACTTCATTGTTTCCCAGTTGTTCTTTCCATGCATCCACTAACTCTGCCTCTTTATCTCTGTCCCCAGGATGGCTTGATGAGAAGATGAATGTAAAATATGACAGAAGTTAACTGATTTTATTGCTCAGCATTGCTGTCTGAATCATAACAAGAGGACTCAAATCTTCATTTAAAGTCAGCAATAAAGATTTAAAAAAACAAGAATGTTATTTATCTCCTCTTTCTACTTACGCCAGAGGCCAAAGCCGCTGTCTCATAGCTGCAGCTGTGAAAGATGTGTAAGTACTGTGCGTTACTGCACACCATGTCCTGAGTGTCTACACAGTTTTAGAAGGATAATCTCGCCTCGTTCACAGCTCACATCACAGGCATAACATTACTGACTTGAATCCCACAGCAAAGTGAAGATAAAAACTCAGAAATATTACAGAACTGGAGGACTTTGCCACTATGGAATAGGCTAATATTCCTGAAAAATGCTGGATGTCTGGCTATACATCACGTTAAGACCAGGGTGCAGCAGCAAAGGCGTGCTGGAGGGTTGAAGCTGTCAGTAAAAGCTGCATTACTATTATTATTAGTAGTAGCAGAAGTAGTAGTAGTAGTATTTTGTATTATTATGATTATGATTATGATTATTATTATGTATTATTATTATTAGTAGTAGTAGTATTTATTTATTATTATTAGTAGTAGTAGTATTTTGTATTATTATTATCATTATTATTAGTAGTAGTAGAAGTAGAAGTATTTATTATTATTATTATGATTATTATTACTATGTATTATTATTATTAGTAGTAGTAGTAGAAGTAGTAGTATTTTGTATTAGTATTATTAGTAATTTATGTATGTATTTATTATTATTACTATCATTATCATTACTATTATTATTATTATTATTATTGTTGTTATTATTACATATGGCTGGACAGCTGACGCCCACTTCCTCTCCTCGTCCTCTTTGGGGCGGGTCCCCTCCACGCATGTGGGCGGTGTTGTCTTTCAGCCACGCCCCCGCTGCCGCCGCTGCTGCTGCTGCTGCTGCGGGGACTGACGCTGCTGTCTCTCCTCGCTCGTTCTCAGCGGTCGGGTCGAATCGTGCGCGCTGATCCAGAGAGCCTAGATGTGCAGAACCCCTGGAATAATATCTGTGCGCTGGAGAGTCCAGAACCAGAACCAGAACCAGAACCGGCCGCCGCGGAGGACTGCCTCTGTCTAGTCGTCAAAAGGAGGACAAAAGCATGGCGGTAGAAGAGGAAGGTCTCCGGGTTTTCCAGAGCGTTAAAATAAAAATCGGTAAGAAGAAAAATCCCCCCCCCCGGGTCTGAGCGCCTCAATGGATGGCTCCACGTTAACGGGCCGAGCAGGCGGGCAGTGCGGGCTTGTATGGGAGGTCGGATCAATGGTGTTGCCATTCAGATCACGCCACCCTCTCCGCGCAAAGCCAATCAGTCTGGCACACTTTATTCCAGCATAGAATTGTAATTGCGTGTGGAAAAGGAGAATCGATAGGATTTCAAAAGCCTTTGTGGGGGAATTAATGAGAATCTGGCATCAGAAGAATTAGTGAGAGAGGCTTTATCTGAACGGGCTGCACAGCTGCGTGCGTCCGGATGACTTTAATGGACGTTTCACACCTCAGCTGTAGTCACCCATTCATTTTATTACTCCTCCCGCCCCCCTCCCCCTCATGCGTCACCCTCCAAACTGTCTAGCTATTGATTGTTAGTCTATATTTAGATGTATCTAAGTGCACACTTGCTTTGCAGGAGGTGCATGGCGCATGGTGCATGGTGCATGCACTGGAGAGGAGGCAGGAAGAGAAGCATTTTTTTCAAGAAGGATTGTAGCATTTAGTTGCTAAATGCTCATTTGATTGCTGTTTGTTTTTTTAATCAAATGTTCTTTCATGGAAAACCGGATGACTGGATCATGTCTAGTGATCACAGCGGTCTTTCCTAGAGCAGTGGCAGAAATGAAATGCCAGGCTGGAGGTGGAATTCATGTCTGGGACTTGCCCGAATCAAATGTAGTCACAGGAAACTTACCGAAAGTAGAAGTTCTCGGTGCAGAAAAATATACCATGCGATGCTTAAAGGCTACAATATGATCCGAACTGAATGACTAATTTCACATTCAGTGATTAAGTAAGCAATTTCCTGTTGTAGTTGGTCGGGGCAGATTCATGTTTGTGTTAGCTGCAAATGTTATTTTGCATAGTAATCTGCAGAGCTGATTACTATGCTATACTATGTTTAACGAATTGATGAACCCTTTATTGTTCAGTCTTTTATTTATTTCACCATTTGTCTTTTTTTTTTATTATACTATTGGATAGAACAGCTGAGCGATTGTGACGGGAGAAAGGTCGACATGCGGCAAAGTGCCTGGGCAGGGAATGAAACTTACTGTGCTATATTATTATCACAAATTTAATATCTTTGCAGTATTTAATAGATTTCTAATCCGGAATGGTCCTCGAGGAAATGCATCATGCTGCCTTCCTACAATGGCAGCATGGCATCAAGACGCCAGGAAACAACTTGACAATTGTTATCAGGATGTTGTTATTTACTGTTTACTGCCCACGCAGAGGCTTTATATTGTTGCCATGACTCCTGAGTTTCCTGGTCTTTCCTGTAATGCCCCGCGGTGATGTCTGTCTTGTTACCCGGCACCAGTCACGCTCCACGGCGGTCGGATTCTCGCTGAGCTCCTCTTTCTGCAATCTCTCTGTAACCCTTGCATCACATTGTTTTCATCAGAGGCCCGTCCTTCGGCATGAGGCTGCGGTCGGCTGATGACTCACAGCTGAAAGTCAGCCACATACTTGTAGAAGAAGAGATGGCTTATTATTTTTATGCCGATGACTCGGCTCGGTTTCCGGGAGGAACACATGGATTTCAGAAAAATAAACCGGGCTACTGGGTCTGAGTACACACCGTCTGGGGAACAGAGGAAACAGGAAACTACCCCCCCCCCCAATTCACTTCCTGATTGGCTGGAATAGACTACAAAAGAATGGTGTTTTTTTTTTTTTTTTTCCTGCGTGGGCAACAAGTTAATGCAACGCAGATGTCGTGAGACACAGGGAGAGGGACGGGGGCGGGGGGGGGGGGGGGGGTCTCCCATACAGGAGCAGGCTGTGCTTCATCTGTCAGCAACTGTTGTCTCCATCGGAGAGATGGGAATTCTCAATGCCACCGCTGGAGTTGAGACTGTGTGCAAATGAGCAGCAACGTGTGGTGAAGTTT